>NC_056749.1:425393131-425693131 GCF_019279795.1 Protopterus annectens
TTATTCACCTGCAAGCTCAATTCCTGCCAGGCAAACAAAACTCTCTGGCAGACAACTTGAGCAGAAATCTCCTAGACCCACACGAGTGGCAATCAGACTACAACACCTTTAGCCTTCTGACCCAGAAATTGGGTACTCTGAAGGTGGACCTATTTGCCTCCCCCTACAATCACCAGCTCAGCAAATTCTGCACCAGGGTACCTCACAGCAAGGGCTGGAAAGTGGATTCCCTATCCTTCCAGTGGGCAAACCTCTCAATCTATGCATTTCCCCCTCTAACTCTTCTTACAAGAGTACTACTCAAGATAAAGCAGGAAAGACCAAGGGCAATCCTGATTGGACCAGACTGGCCACTCCAACACTGGTACCCACTACTGCGCAGTCTGTCACCAGTACCACCATGGCACCTACCCCAGATTCCATCCCTCCTTACTCAACAGGAGGGACAGATCTTGCATCCGCAATTGCAAACCATGAACCTTGCAGCCTGTCTTATTCCTTGTATTCTCCTCCAGTGGCCAGTCTAAGCAAGCAGGTACTGGATGTCATTCGTAAAGCCAGGAGACCCAGTACAAGGAAATCCTATGCTCATAAGTTGAAAAGGTATTGTTCCTGGATTCACTCTAAAGAAGCGGATACAGCACATCCCTTCTTACCTCTCATCCTGGATTACCTAGCAGACCTACTCAGGACAAAAAATCCTACTACACGACATTACAAACTAAATACCAACACAACCCCCCAAAATTTTGGAAAAATGTAAACCAGCTACTAAACCCCACCCAAAAGGCTACCCCCAAACCAACCACCCTCACACAAAATTTCCCATCGAAACACAATTCAACTCCCACTTTGTGAACTCAATTCTATCCTTAGTATCACAGGACAGTTCCTACCTCAATACCCCCCCCCCAACACAAATAACATTAGTACAAACTTTACCCTCAAAACAGTTTCCACCACTTCAATCAAAAGCATGCTCTCCAAACTAAAAACCTCATCAACAGCAGCCGACCTACTCTCCAGCTGTTTCTTGAAACTCACAGCAGATGCTATTGCGGTCTCAATCTCCACTCTCATAAACAGATCAATTGTTGAAAACTATGTGCCCAAACTCTGGAAAATATCCTATGTTACACTCATACATAAAGGCAGGACCTCCACTGAACTTAACTACAGACCCGTTGCTTTAGTCTCCCCCCTGGCCAAAATCCTAGAAAAATGCATCCATACCCAGGTGCTAAAATATCTCCTAGACAGCAACATCCTGTCACCTACTCAGCATGGTTTCAGACCTGCCCATAGTACCACTACAGCCCTCCTCTGCTTCACAGACACAGTAAACTGTCTCAGAAATGAAGCCCTGCAGGTGTCAACTCTTTTTTTTTTTTTTTTTGATATGTCCAAAGCATTTGACACAGTCTCACACCAAATCCTGCTAAACAAACTAAACCAATATCACCAATCAAATTCCACTCTTACCTGGTTCCAAAGCTACCAAGCTGTAAAATGGGAAAATTCTCTCTTCTCAGCTGCCCATAACTATAGGAGTCCCACAGGGTTCTATCTTAGGACAACCACTATTCAGTCTTCACAAATGACCTCCATAACTCCACATGCCATGCATCTGTCATTTAGTATGCAGATGATACTACCTTAATCTGTGCTGCAAAAAACATTCCCACCCTCCTGCAAACAACTCGACTAACATTCTCTGACATTGAAAACCACCTTACAAAGCCCAACTTAACCTCAATCCAAAGAAAACTCAGCTTATGATTATAACCAGTTCTAACAAAAACACTGAGTCAATTCACTATCTACTCCACAAATGCTACTCCAATCGCTCCGGTGGCACAGGCTAAGCTATTGGGAATAACCATAGACTCCCACCTAAAATTTCATAGTCATCTCAACTTAACTATTAAAAAAGTACATGCCAAACTGGGATCACTCTACCGTATCAAACCATTTCCTACCAACAACACAAGATCAGCCATTGCTTGCTCCCAACTTCTATCCAGCCTACTCTATGCATCTCCCATTCTGACTAATCTCAACAAAACTGAACTAAGCAAAATGGAAGCCTGCTATAACAGAATTGCCTGCTTTGCTGCAAATTGCTCATATAGAACTCATCACTGTACTGCTTTGAGATAGCTCCACTGGCTTGAACTGCCCAACCTCCTAACCTACAGTCAGCTCTGCCTCTGTCATTCTATCCATTTACCTCCCCAATAAGTGTCCTGCCTTCAAAAACCTAGTACAACATCACTCAGCCAAAGGTCCTCTTAGATCATCAAGCAAACTACTACTAGAAGTCACCAACAGCTACAATAGCTTTGGAGACGCACTATATAGTAGTTCAGTGGCTAAAAAATGGAACTCTCTCCCCACTAGCATACAAAACACATCATCCGAAGCCTCCTTTAAAAACCTCATCAGGCAACATCTCAAACATAGTTGGCAGTGACATGATTGCTCCCCAGGCTAGTGAAAGAGGATAAGGTACACATACTAAACCTAGAGTACTTGATAATAGTTTTCACTCTTACTCACAAACACTGGCTAATCTACAATGTATGTACTGTACCGGTGTATGATGTATGTATTCTACCTATGTTCCAAATTTCAGCAATACATCACAAATCTATTAATTACCTTTATTATTAAATTAATATTTTTTGTTTGTTCTCTCCACTGTAACTGTTGGTGTGCTGCATACCACTGTAAAAACATGTCTGTTGTAATTTGTGTGTAAACTAATCCTGTCTAAATAACTAAATGTATGTGTAATTTTTCTGTGTGGAGCTTTTCTCCCCGGGCCTCTGCTGAAAAGGGGCCTTTTCGGCCCAGTCAAACACCCCCGGTTAACAAATGAAAAATAAAATAAATACTCCACAGAGGCCTATCCTTCTCTTCCTTTAAGATCCATGCCTCTGCCATCTGCTCATTACAGCACTGAGCCATCTCTCTTCTCTCACCCTCTCATCAGACAGTTCCTAAGAGGGGCTAACAACCTAAGGCCACCAAGAAGAGCCCCCACCCCTGCTTGGGACCTTAATTTTATGTTGGAAAAGCTGACGCTACCCCCCCCCCCTTTGAGCCTGCAGTGTCAGCAGAGTTAAAATTCCTCTCTTGGAAAACAGCCTTGCTTCTGGCCATCACTTCAGCTAGAAGAGTGTCTGAGCTACAAGCACTTATGGCTGTGGAACCCTTCATTATTTTTCATGCTGACAGGGGCTCCCTCAGGACTAACCCTACTTTTATGCCTAAAGTGGTGTCCAGTGTGGCTCTCAACCAATCTATCCATTTGCCCCCCTTTTTCCCTAATCTTCAAAATAAGGGGGAAAAGATCCTGCACTCTTTAGATGTGCACAGACAGCTCAGATTCTGCCTTGATAGGACGAAGCCTTTCAGGAAGTCTGACCACTTACTAGTCAGCTTTGCACTAGGGGCAGAGGGCAAGTCCATATCAAAACAAGCCATCTCCAAATGGATAGCACACTGTATCCATTTCTGTTACAAACACCATGAGAAACTACTCCCTCGGGGGGGGGGGGTTCAGAACGCATTCCACAAGGGCAACTTCAACCTCTACAGCCTTTCTCAGAGGAGTCCCTACCAGGGACATTCTGGAAGCTGCTACTTTGAGTTCTGTTCATACCTTCACCAAGCATTACCACCTGCCTATATTTTCCAAATCCAGGGTGGGTTTTGCAATAGCAGTCCTGCAGGGTATATTAGCCAGCCCCAACTCTTCTTGACTGCCTCCACCCATTCTTCAGCTTTGGGAATCAACCCAAGTGTGATGACTGCAACAGTGAAACACGAAGAACGTAGTACAGATGTTCATCGTGCATACAGCTGCAGTCATAATAGATGGAGTTATCCTGCCGTCAGGCGGGTCCTTAGTCGGCCGAATTCCAAAGTCTAGGTCCGGCGTCGGATGTCGTCGCTTCTTCCCTGACGTCAGTGCGGCAGGGGTATAAAAGAACCAGCCGACGCCATTTTCTTCAGTCTTTCTTGCCGCGCGGTGCCCGAAGCAAAAGCAGTTCGCAAGTGCCGGTCGGCCAGCTCCTGAGATTACGAATATTTTTCAACCGAAGTCTTCTTGAAAGCTAAGTACCCCGTTGGGGAAACTTTTCTTGCCTCAGACCGATGTCAGACAAAGTTAATAATTGCATTTCATGTGGGAAGCAAATACCGCATAAGGATTTCCATTCCTTCTGCATTCCTTGCTTAGGCCAAGACCACGATGTCTCGGCCTGTCGTTTTTGTGCTAGATTCAACAAACGCACTAATAAGTGTCAGGCGGAGTTCGCCCAACACTATTTTGGCAAAAAATGTAATTACATTATGTCGTCGGATACTCCCGACTCCAGTTTTGAGTAAAAGACGCAAAGATAAGGACCGACATATGAGGTCCGTGACTTCTACCGACACCACGCTAAAGCCGGCTACAGGTGCTCCGGTTCTCAGCGAGGTGCCTACGCAGCCCCTGAGTACCGATGACACTTCCTTAGCGGTGTCTTCTGTGCCCGAGGTCGCAGGCTCCTCGGCCCCCACCCTGATTACAGATACCGACGCCACTCTTGGCAGGGAAACTCCGAGTTTAGACAGGCCTGCCACCTCTCAAGTTGTCTTCAGGCCTTCTTCTTTTTCCATTAAGGCTTTCACAAAATCTAACGCATGCAAACTGAAAGACAAGCTCCACAGGGCCCCATGCCTAAAAAACAGATGCTCAAAATGGCTGAGGATTTGATTACTCTTATCAGGGGTTCTCAACCCCCCTTGGACAAAAGGCCCAGAGTGGAGGAAGAATACCCTTCCTCGGACCAGGCCTCCATTACTTCAGAACATTCTGAAGACCAGGAACATTCATACTCCCCTTTTGAAGATTCTGATGCGGAGGAGTCCATTCCCCCTGTTTCCCCCCCTGAGGACTATTCTTTTGGGGAAACCTTGCATACCTTGAGGGAACACTTCCACTGGGAAGGCCAAGATTACTCAGATTCCAAGAAAAGGCTCAGGGATTTCCTCTTGCTCCCTCAGCACAGGCCTCTGGCTATCCCTCCTGTCTTAGACATACTAGATGATATGTATTCAGAGGCCAGCCTTAACCCAGATTCTTTACCACCAGCTCCAGTTAAGCCCGACAGGTATTACCGGGTTCCTGATTCACACCAATTCCTATACAAAAGCCATGCTGCTGACCCAGAAACTATTTCACAGGGTCCCAAGGGAATTAAGGCCTCTACTGCCAAAAATCCATTACCTTCAGAGAGAGATTCCAGAGCTTTAGAAAGGTGGGGGAAAAAGGTATACACCTCGGCCACTTTAACCATGAGGGCATTAAACTGTCAGTTCCATATGTTAAAGTATCAACAGTTTTTGTTATCTCAGTTGGAAAGCAAAATGTCACAACGTGAACAACCAGACTTGAAGGAGTTGCAGGATTTGTTGCATAGTGCAGAACAAGTGGGTAAACATACCTTGCAATGTGGTTTTGATGCTTTAGAGGCCTCATGTAGAGCTGCTGTTACAGGGTCTGTCATACATAGACATGCTTGGCTCAAAGAGCAAACCTTACCAGATCATGTCAAAGCTAAATTACTAGATGCACCTCTTCAAAAAGATGTATTGTACCTCCCAGCTGAGGAGGTATTAAAGAAAATGGAGGAAAAGGCAAGATCAATGCAAACGGTGAAAGATTTCCTACAGGTACAACCTCCATGTTTCAGTAGAAACTGGCCTTCAAAAAATTGGTCCTTTCCAGCCACGGACAGATCACAAAGAGGTAGATACAGGCGCCTGAGGGATAGAGGGCAATCTCAAGGATCATTTAGAGCCAGACAATGGCAAGCACCTACACCAAGAGGTGGAGAGGATAGATCACAGCCATTCAGAAAGCAGACACAATGACTTTCCCCTTTGCATGCCAAGCAAAGCTCTAATGGCAGCACCTTTAGGCGGAAAACTGGCATTATTTTCAAAAAATTGGCATATTGTCACAAAAGTCAAATGGATCCTGGACATTATAGACAGAGGCTACAGATTCCACTTTCACACCCTTCCAAAAATGAGAGTCCTGCCAAACCTGCCACAAAATCAAAGGGCAGAGGCACAAAAACAAATTTCAGCTCTCATGGACATGAAAGCTATTCAAGAGGTACCTGCACAAGAACAGGGTCAAGGTTTTTATTCTAGACTATTCCTGGTACCAAGGAAGGACAAAGATTGGAGACCTATTTGGACCTATCCATCCTAAACACATATTTACTCATACCAAAATTCAAGATGCTCACATTACAGCAGCTTCTTCCCATGCTGGCCAAGGAGTCTTGGCTGGTAACATTGGACCTCAAGGAGGCATACCTGTATGTCCCTATCAGACAAGATTGCAGAAGATACCTCAGATTTCTTGCAGGTTCAACCCATTATCAATTCTCTGCATTGCCCTTTGGCTTATCTACTGCGCCCAGAGTGTTCATGAAATGCCTGGCATCAGTAATTGCCTTCTGCAGACTTCAAGGGATACAAATATACCCATATTTGGACGACTGCCTGATCAAGCGGACAGCAAGCACATACTTCTGAAACACCTGGTGTTTGTAATAAAGTTGTTGAACTCTCTGGGATACACAGTCAACAAAAAGAAATCAAAACTAATACCCTCTCGAGCAATAATTTTCCTGGGTGCCAGCTTGAATACAAACACCCAGATGGCCTACCTCACACCAGAGAAACAAGGGAAACTATCTCAATACTTCAGAAAAATGGCAACCTTCACCAGGCTGACTGCAAGCAAGGAAAATCCTGCAGGCTCTGGGATTCATGGCATCTTGCATCCTGCTAATCTCATGTGCAAAGCTGCATATGAGGAAACTTCAATGGTACCTAAAAAACTTATGGTCTCAACACAGCCACAGTTTGGAAACAATTATACCACTGATTCCATGTCTCCAAAAGGAATTCCTGTGGTGGGCTCAAACATGCCAAAGAAACATAGGTCTCCCATTCTGTTTGCCTCAAGCAAAGCAAATCAAATCATCACAACAGACGCCTCGGACTATGCCTGGGGGGTGCACATGACAGATCAGTGCATTCAGGGCAAAAGGTCCCAAAAAGAAAAGCACCTACACATCAATCAAAAGGAAATGCTAGCAGTAAAAAATGCTATTATGGCTTTCAAAGACCTACTGCATCCAGGCCAGCTATTGATAAGGACAGACAACACCACAGTGATGTGGTACATAAACAAACAGGGAGGAACCCATTCATATCCCCTGTGCAGGCTAGTCATGTCTCTTTGGAACACGGTTCTGGAATTACAAATCCAACTTCAAGCACAATTCCTGCCAGGCAAGGAAAACATGATGGCAGACAACCGAAGCAGAAATATGACAGATCCACACGAATGGAAGTTGCATCCTCAAGTTTTTGCAAAGATAATTCAGGCATGGGGAAGGCCAGATATAGATCTCTTTGCTACCCACAGAAATTACCAACCTATCATCCACAGGCCTGGAAAGTGGACGCACGTTCTTTCAGTTGGACAACATTGACAGTTTATGCCTTTCCACCTCTTCCTCTGCTGCCCAAAGTTCTATTAAAAGCCAGAGCAGACAGACCAAAGATGATTCTCATTGCTCCAGACTGGCCAAGACAACACTGGTACCCACTCCTTAGGAGCCTGACGCATTCCCCACCATGGATCTTGCCTCTAATGCCTCTTCTGTTGACCCAGCACAACTTCAAAACTCTTCACAGTCAGCTGAAAACACTCAATCTAGCCGCATGGAGGATTCCTTAATTTCCCAACAGACCCTCCTCTCCAAGGAGGTGCAGGATGTCATTTTGGAGGCCAGAAGGCCTTCTACTAGAAAAGCCTACTCCGCCAAATGGAAACGGTTTTGTGCCTGGAATCAGAAAAAGGGTCAGAATCCTGGAATACTGAATTTACCTCAAATATTACAGTACCTAGCTGAGATGCTAAACATTCTCCTCCATCAAAATCCATGCCTCAGCCATTTCTGCTCAATACAACACTGATCCTCCTTTATTCTCTCATCCTCTCTTAAGCCAGTTCCTCAGAGGGGCTAAGAATATAAAACCCCCAAGGAAGCAACCAGTACCTGCTTGGGACCTCAATTTCATTTTAGAAAAACTGACCCTGCCTCCATTTGAGCCAGCTGATTCAACAGAACTGCAATATTTGTCATGGAAAACAGCCTGCCTTCTGGCTGTCACCTCAGCACGCAGTGTTTCGGAACTACAAGCCCTCATGGCTGTGCAACCTTTCATCATTCTCCATCAGGGCAGAGTTTCCTTATGAACCAACCCTTCCTTTATGCCAAAGGTAGTATCCAGTGTAGCCTTGAATCAGGCTATCCACTTACCTACTTTTTATCCTAATCCACAAAACGAAGGGGAGAGACTACTACATTCCCTGGACATTCACAGACAGCTTTGTTATTATTTGGACAGGACAAAGCCATTCAGAAAATCAGAGCAACTCTTTGTGTCCTATGCTACAGGTGCTCAAGGAAAGGGCATTTCCAAACAGACAATCTCAAAATGGATAGCCCACTGCATACACTTTTGTTCTTTTCATGGTAAAACTGTACCTACAAGCATCAGATCTCACTCCACAAGGGCCACAGCTACCTCTGCAGCTTTCCTCAGGGGGGTTCCTACCAAGGATATTTTGGAAGCAGCCACTTGGAGTTCTGTGTGCATACTTTCTCCAAGCACTATCACCTACCATTATACTCCAAATCTAGAGCGGGCTTTGCCACTGCAGTCCTGCAGGGCATACTTGCTCCTCCTAGTTCCACTTAGTGCCTACCACCCCTTTTTAGCTTTGGGATTCTACCCATCTGTTATGACTGCAGCTGTATGCACGATGAACATAGTACAGTTTTGTACCTACCATAAATGTAGATGTTCGAGTGCTAATACAGCTGCAGTCCAGGTTTCCCTCCCTCCTTCCCCTCTTGGGACAGGCCTAATGGCTAACACCTCCTCTTACAACCTGATTGGGGTATTCTTTTATGGTGTATTTGCTTGCAACTACTGTTTTTTGATTATATTGCATTGCATTATTACATAAATTTATGTTTTGCCTTCCTTCTGGGGGCACCTGACATCTGGGGCAAGAAAAACTGAAGAAAATGGCGTCGGCTGGTTCTTTTATACCCCTGCCGCACTGACGTCAGGGAAGAAGCGACGACATCTGACGCCGGACCTAGACTTTGGAATTCGGCCGACCGAGGACCCGCCTGACAGCAGGATAACCCCATCTGTTATGACTGCAGCTGTATTAGCACTCGAACATCTACATTTATGGTAGGTACAAAACTGTACTTTGTGTACACTTACCATAAATATAGATGTTTGAGTGTATTCACGGTTGCAGTCCTGGTTTCCCTCCCTCCAGCCCCTTTGTCTCTCTCTCTCTCTCCTTCTCTATTTCTCTTTCTCACTCTTTACAGGGCTATTGGCATTTACTTTTTACTGGTGGTGTTTTTCCACCATAACTTAGCTCCCTATTTGGGGGCTCCTGACATTTGAGGCAGGAAAAACTGATGTAATGGCATTGACTGCCTATTTTTATACCCCTGACAACCTGACCTCAGTCGTGAAGTGACAGCAACTGACGTAGAAATACTAAACCTCTGGTGTACGGGCCGACTGAGGGCTACCCCTGGCAGAATAACCCAAGCGTGATGCCTGCAACAGTGAATACACTCGAACATCTACATTTATGGTAAGTGTACACAGCTGTACTTTTTGTCTGCTTAGCATAAATATAGATGCTTGAGTGTCTTCACTGTTGCAGTTCATCTTTCCTCCCTCCAGCCCCTCTGTGATATGTGATTTGGGGTAGGCACACCATACCTCCCCCTTCTCCCACCATTTCCAAACCCAACTCCTCCTTCAGGTCTTTAGGGCCTCTACCCCTCTCACATACACAGTGATCTTTATAAGTATCTTGTGCTTCTGACCTGAGACTCAAACCTTGGGAACAAGAAAGACCTGTAAGATGGTGCTGACTGACCCTTACACCTAGATGCTCGGATGTCAGGTACAGGGTGTCCTCCAGCCCAGGAGGAGAGCTTAAAGTCTCTTAATATTTAGGCTAGCCAGGGGCAACCATAACGAGAATAACCCAAATTTTTATTACTGCAACAGTAAAGACAGTGAAGATACTCTAACATCTACATTTATGGTAAGTAGACACAACTGTACTTTCTGCAAAATGAAAACTTCCAGGGCTTCTAAACTCTAATTCTAGTACATTGATTCTCAGTGCTATGCAAAAACCTAAGAAAGAAAGTGTAAACATAAATATTTAGGAGCTATTTCTTCATCTTATGTTGGTATGTCATTGCACTCCTGTATGCAAAAAAGTAGCATTTACATAAACATTTCCTAAAATTATTAAAAAAATACAAAACATTTTGAAGTGGTAAGACAAACTGAAGGTGGCATAGGGTAGTGCTATCTGCAGCATGCCCCATATAAGAACAGCAAGGACCACAAGATTCATGGGACTATCATATAGGGGGATCCTTTTTTTAATTCTGTTCATTTTCTTTCCCAAATTAAAAAAAACCCCACCAGAGATTGTGTAAATGAGTACAATCCCATTTGTTATACTGCAACAAGAATTGTCCCTTTTGTAAGATATTACATGCAAGTACATGGTAGGAGTACTTGCTGTGTTGGCTGCCTAACGCATGTAATATTTGTCTGGTTTCCTATATTGCAAAGAGTGTAGAAAAAAGTTTCAAATGTCTTGACATAATGTGTACTCCTTTACAGTGGATATTTAAGTCTGTTAAATTGCATGTACAGAGTAACCGAAACCCATGATTTCTAATTAACTGCTGCTCATTACTTTCATATTGTTTTACAGCTCCCCCAAAGCCTTCAAAGAACCCAACACAAAGCATAGGTAAGGCATTTAATGCATTTTAGCAATAACATCCCATAAGTTGTATTCTAATACAAACTTTAGTGCACATATTAAAGAGTTTTAGCTGAAATGCCAATGTTTAGGATGTACAGAAATAGTGCCAGTACAACATAATGTTTCACTGAGTGGAAAATGGTGGTGTTCCCCAGTCCGGCAGAACCACCTGACATCTGAAAGATTCAAATGCTCTTGAACTGGTATTACAGTATCAAAGTTCCTCTGAATTTTTGAGGTGTAATAGAGATTAAGTGGCTGGGTCTTTGTTGTATGTCATAAATCAAGTAACAACAGATGGTTAATTTTGATATATCTGGTCTTTCACTGGTGTATTGTGAGATTGCACAAGCCATGTCCTGTGGCCAAGAAAGAAGACACTGAATCCTATGCCATATAAGAGAAGGTTCTACTTCTGCTATGAGAGTTAGAAAGGCTCAGGAATGTCCCCTTTTGTCTTGCTGTTTTTTCACTTCTGTATAGTTCAGAATGCCTTTTTTATGTCATTATGACTGACTTGACATGCATTGTGGACACTTTCTGCAAATGTTTGTTTATTTGCTTTGCTCTGTTTGACAGATTTTTAATTTGGGCACTTTTTGCAACTGTTTATTTGCTTTGTTTTATTAGAATTTTAATTTGGGGTCTACCAAGTAGACTCAGTTTTCAGTGCAGGTTCAGCAGAAAAAGCTCCACAGTATACATACACGAGATATAGATGACATCAAGAGAAAGAAATAAGACACTGTGCAGTTTATCATGCCAAATAACACTGAGCTGACAGGCAGGACTTGGTAACAGGTCAAGTAGCAAAGTGTGCACAAGATGCAAGGTTTACATTGCAGAAGACCAAATGTTATGCATAATATACTTCCATCCATTTTGTCTCATGAATTATACAGCACAATCACAGAATAGTGTTTCCATACCTTTATTTACAGAACTAAGTTTGTTAATTTAATTTAGGTAATGTAAGGTGAAATAGCAGATGCATAGGTCAAAAAAGCAGGATGGCTAGAGGAAGGAAGCTGAAAGACTACTTTAAGAGAAAAATAAATGTAGGCCAGAAGTAAAAGAGAAGGACAAGTCATTCCTCTGGTAATCCAGTCTGAGAAGAATCAGGAAAAGGTTTTCAGGTTAACCGACAGGAACATGTTTCTATTGTTGACATCTAGCCCAATTTTTCTGTTTTTATACACTGTTCACATAGTAGCTTTTGGAAATGCAGCCTGTAACAAAACTGTATTAGTTGATCTGATTGTTCTGTGTGTGGTGAACCTGCTAACTGCATTGGAAAGAGAAGAAAATGCAGAGAAGCAAGAATGTTTGTGTGTATGCAACACGCACCTTAAATGATTAGATAAGACAGGCCAGTTGAAGGCTTTAAGTGCAGAACAATGGTGAGTACGTGAAGCTGATTATTGTAGGAATCTGGCAGCTCACTGATACATTCCAGCTTTGAAAGTGTGTACAGTGGTAGTGGTCCAGATTTGAAAGTATATGAAGTAGTAGTTTAGTAAAGAGGTCAGAGGTAAAGAAAGAGATCTAGGAGATGCATGCTTGAGCGAACCTTGTCCTACTTGAATCAGTTGTGAAGGAGTAGACTTAACCAAAAATGGATCATCTTCTGCCAGTAGCAACCTTGATAATCGGAGTCAGTTTTTAAAGAGCTGTCAGGAGTGATGTTTAGTACTTCATCAGAGTCCACAACACCAAGGGATTTGAAGAACAGTAAGGTAAACTTGCATCAACCAAGTGTAGGTATGTATCAAACACCTCATAGTGGTGGCTGTATATTGTGTAGCAATGGGCAGACATTAGCCGATAAGACAGATTCCGATTTTCAAGCAGTTTTCAGGTGTGTATCTAAAGGGGCATTATTGTACAGCTGGGATGAAGGGGGAAGAAATTAAGGTAGCATCCCCTGTATACCGAATGCTTTTCAGAAGAGACCAGTGTAGGTACCTGTAATTATTTATTTCTGCTGACTGAAAGCAGAGCAGTCTTAAAAAAAGTAAAGTAAAAAGGTCAAGGACAACCCTTTGTTAACATTCCACTACTTTCAGGGAAGCATACTGTGAGCAATGAAAGTAAAGCAAGTAAATGTTTGCTATTAATTGTTCATCTGAGTTTGCTGTAAAGCAGATTTTAAAGAGTCAAAGTAGTTGGAAGTCTCTGCCATATTTTGTCCACTTCACCTTGCTAAAGATTTCTACCTTGAGCTGTTTGTCAAATTTTTCTGGTTCTGCAAAAATATCTTAAAATCTTAAAAGTTTGGTTAGCATAAATTTCATAGGTTCGTAGGCATGTACTAGGGAAGCTGTCCCTGTAGGCCATTTTAGGCCTAGCCAATTTCCATTTCAAAGGTTAGAATCAAACCCTGCACCTTGCATGTGCCAGGTAAACACTTTAACCGTTCTGCCAACCCACAAAACAATAAGGTAAGTACTAGGCTGTCTGCCCTTATGGGACAGAAGCCTAGTCAATTTTCCTTCCAAAAGTGAGAATCAAATCCTGTTCCCTGTATCCGTGAGTTTAACAACTTAAACACTGTACCATCCCCAATCAGCTACTCCACTGCAGGAAAGAAAATGTAAATTAACTCTGTACATAATTTATATGTTCATGTAGGATATAATGAAAATTAAATTGGTAATGCAGTGATGTACAGCCAGCCTTTTGCTATCCTTCACATCACCTGTCAAAAAGAGTGGGAGAATCTTCCAGATGCCCTGGCAAAATTTCTTGTAGTATAAGTACCACCTCAGGTCTCCCCTGAAAAGAGACTGCTAGCCTAGTAGAACTATGCCAGTCAAAGGATAAATAAAACAAAACAAAACTAAATAAGTAAATCACCATTTTTAAAAGCCAAGATTCTAAACACTGTAATAACAGGATGCATAGAAGAGCCTTTCTTTCCCCAGTTATGTTTATAACTTTCTTTGGGATATTCTGTCCTTGAAGTTGATATCTGGTTTAGTGATGCATGGGGCTTCTCCCCCAAAATGACCCAGTTATTTACTGATACAAAGGTTGATTTCTTAGATTCTACAAGCCAAAATTCAGCCAGTATATTGCTATTTCCAAGGAGAACCCTGAAGAAACTGCAAATGTACATATCTCTATCAAATTATATTTTCTAAAGGCAAGCTACTGTTTAACAAAAGGGATCATTGAAATACCGACTTGGTATGTAGTGCAGAATTGTTGATTTTATTTCTTTAGAGAGAATCTAAATATTTATGCAGATAGTAGAAGATAAACGTTATAAGTTGTGCATCTTCTCTCTACCTAGTCATGCCTTCTTCTATTGCAATATACTCAAGCTTTTTGTCTGAGATGGTATGAATTCTCAGCAGTAAAGTCATATGAATCGAAATGATTTCTCAGACTAGGTGACATGGCTGTAAATGAGAATGAAATACTGACAATCAGAGCCTCACTGTATTTTAATAAATTCTCAAATGTACTAATTTGAGGATTTCACTCTGATTAGTCTGCTAGAAGAACCTGTTTATTGCCATGTCAGAAATCATTAGCTGTGTGAATTTCAGTTAAGCAGCTACAGTACATTTAATTATTCATCACTGATATTTGTGTCATTTTAGTTATTCTTTAAATATTCCTGCAACCTTGTTTTAAAGATAATGCTCGACATTATTTCACGTCCCATAGTCCTTGCTGTATCTCAGTCAGACAGTATACAGCAAAAATGATGTGCACTCTCAATATAAGGAGTCTATCATTATAATTATAAAATAGCATGGAAAAGAAACTTTTAAAACTTTATATCCCTTCCCTGTAGATTATCCACACAGAGCATGTGCATTTGCTTTGAATTTGTGTGCGTTAATTAACTTATAATTTATTGTTTGGGGTATCTACTCAGTCACACTTTACAGGTAATCAAATGTCATACAGTCAATCAATCAATTTGTTTGATGTTCATCGTGCATACAGCTGCAGTCATAACAGATGGGTTCTCCTGCCGTCAGGCGGGTCCTCGGTCAGCCGAATTCCAAAGTCTAGGTCCGGCGTCGGTTGTCGTCGCTTCTTCCCTGACGTCAGTGCGACAGGGGTATAAAAGAACCAGCCGACGCCATTTTCTTCAGTCTTTCTTGCCGCGCGGCGCCCGAAGCAGAAGCAGTTTGCAAGTGCCGGTCGGCCAGCTCCTGAAATTATGAAAATTTTGCAACCGAAGTCTTCTTGAAAGCCAAGTACCCGTTGGGGAAACTTTTCTTGCCTCAGACCAATGTCATTCAAAGTTAATAATTGTATTTCATGTGGGAAGCAAATACCGCATAAGGATTTCCATTCCCTCTGTATTCCTTGTTTAAGCCCAGACCACGACGTCTCGGTCTGTCGCTTTTGTGCTACATTCAACAAATGCACCATTAAGCGTCGGGCGGAGTTCGCCCAGCATTATTTTGGCAAAACATTTAACTATATTATGTCGCCGGATACTCCGACTCCAGTTTTGTCTAAAAAGCTCAAAGATAAGGACCGACACACAAGGTCCGCGGCCTCTACCGACACCACGCCAAAGCCGACTACACGTGGTCCGGTTCTCAGCGAGGCGCCTATGCAGCCCCTGACTACCGACGACACTTCATTGGCGGTGTCTCCTGTGCCCGAGGTCGCAGGCTCCTCGGCCCACACCCCGACTACAGATACCGAAGCCACTCTTGGTGGTGAATCTCAAAATGTGGACAGGTCCACCTCCTCTCAAGGTATCTTCAGACCTTCCTCTTCTTTTTCCATCAAGGCTTTCATGAAGTCTAAAGCAGCCATGCATTCTAAGAGACAAGCTACACAGGGCCCATCTCCAGGCCCCATGCCTAAAAAACAGATGCTTAAAATGGCTGAGGATTTAATTACTCTTATCAGGGGTTCTCAACCCTCCCGGACAAAAGGCCCAGAGTGGAGGAAGAATCTCCCTCCTCTGATCAGGGCTCCATTATTTCAGAGCACTCTGAAGATTAGGAACATTCTTACTCCCCTTTTGAAGACTCTGATGCAGAGGAGTCCATTCCCTCTGCCCCCCCCCCCCCCCAGAGGATTACTCATTTGGGGAAACTGCATACCTTAAGAGAACACTTCCACTGGGAAGGCCAAGATTATTCAGATTCCAAGAAAAGGCTTAGGGAATTTCTCTTGCTACCTCAGCACAGGCCTCTGGCTATACCTCCTGTCTTGGACATACTAGATGATGTGTACTCGGAGGCCTGCCTTAACCCGGATTCTCTACCTCCAGCCCCAGTCAAGCCTGACGGGTACTACAGGGTTCCTGACTTGCACCAATTTTTATACAAAAGCCATGCTGCTGACCCAGAAACCATCTCACAGGGCCCCAAGGGAATTAAGGCCTCCACTGCTAAAAATCCATTACCTTCCGAGAGAGATTCCAGATCCTTAGAAAGGTGGGGAAAAAAGGTGTATACCTCGGCTACCTTAACCATGAGGGCATTAAATGTCAGTTCCATATGCTAAAGTACCAACAGTTTCTGTTATCACAATTGAAAAGTAAAATGTCACAACCTGAACAACCAGACTTGAAGGAGTTGCAGGATTTGATGCATAGTACAGAACAAGTGGGTAAACATACCTTACAATGTGGTTTTGATACTCTAGAGGCCTCATGTAGAGCTGCTGTTACAGGATCAGTCATACGTAGACATGCCTGGCTCAAGGAACAAACTTTGCCAGATCATGTAAAAGCTAAATTACTAGATGCCCCTCTACAAAAGGATGTATTATTTGGTGCTACTGCTGAGGAGGTATTAAGGAAAATGGAGGAAAAGGCTAAATCAATGCAAACTGTGAAAGATTTTCTACAGGTACAACCCCCATGTTTCAGTAGAAATTGGCCTTCCAAAAATTGGTCCTTTCCAGTCACAGACAGACCCCAAAGAGGTAGATACAGGTGCCCGAGAGGCAGAGGGCAATCCCAAGGATCGTTTAGAGGCAGACAATGGCAAGCTCCTACACAAAGAGGTGCTGAGGATAACTCGCAACCATTCAGAAAGCAAACCCAATGACTTTCCCCTTTGCATGCCAAGCAAGATTCAAATGGCAGCACCCTTAGGTGGAAAACAGGCATTATTTTCAAAAAATTGGCATATTGTCTCAAAAGACAAATGGATGCTGGACATTATAAACAGAGGCTACAGATTCCATTTTCACACCCTTCCAAAAATGAGAGGCATGCCAAACCTGCCACACAATCAAAGGGCAGAGGCACAAAGACAAATTACAGATCTCATAGACATGAAAGCTATTCAAGAGGTACCTACGCACGAACAAGGTCAAGGTTTTTATTCCAGACTATTCCTGGTACCAAGGAAGGGAAAAGATTGGAGACCTATTTTGGACCTATCCATCCTAAACACATTTCTACTCGTACCAGAATTCAAGATGCTCACTCTACAGCAGCTTCTTCCCATGCTAGGCAAGGAGTCTTGGCTGGTAACATTGGACCTCAAGGAGGCATACCTGCATGTCCCAATCAGACAAAATTGCAGAAGATACCTCAGATTTCTTGCAGGTTCAACCCATTATCAATTCTCTGCATTGCTCTTTGGCTTATCTGCTGTGCCCAGAGTATTCACGAAATGCCTGGCATCAGTAATTGCCTACTGCAGACTTCAAGGGATACAAATATACCCCTATTTGGACGACTGCCTGATCCAAGCGGACAGCAAGCACATTCTTCTGAAACATTTGGCTTATGTAATAATGTTGTTGAATTCTCTGGGATACACAGTCAACAAAAAGAAATCAAGGCTAATACCCTCTCGGAAAATAATTTTCCTGGGTGCCAACTTGGACACAAACACCCAGATGGCCTACCTCACGCCAGAGAAGCAGGGGCAACTAACTCAATACTTCAGAGCACTAGCAAATTGCACCAGGCTGACTGCAAGGAAAATCCTGCAGGCTCCGGGATTCATGGCATCTTGCATCTTACTAATCCCATGTGCAAAGCTGCATATGAGGAAACTTCAATGGTACCTGAAAAACCTATAGTCTCAACACAGCCACAGTTTGGAAACAATAATGCCACTAATTCCATGTCTTCAAAAGGAATTTCTGTGGTGGGCTCAAGCATGCCAAACAAACACAGGTCTCCCATTCAGCAAGCCTCAAGCAAATCAATTCATCACAACAGACGCCTCTGACTACGCTTGGGGGGGGCGCACATGACAGATCGGTGCATCCAGCTGCCTCATCAGATTTGCAATATTTGTCCTGGAAAACAGCTTTCCTTCTGGCTATTACCTCAGCTCGTAGAGTTTCAGAACTACAAGCTCTCATGGCTGTGTGCAGCCTTTTATCATCTTCCATCAGGACAGAGTTTCATTACGAACCAACCCGTCCTTTATGCCAAAAGTGGTATCCAGGGTAGGTTTGACTCAGGCCATACACTTACCTACCTTTTATCCTAATCCTCAAAACAAAGGGGAGAGATTACTACATTCCTTGGACATCCACAGACAACTGCGTTATTATTTGGACAGAACAAAGCCTTTCAGAAAATCAGATCAGCTCTTTGTGTCATGCTATAGGAGCTCAAGGAAAGCCAATTTCCAAACAGACGATCTCAAAATGGATAGCTCATTGCATACGCTTTTGCTATTCTTTTCATGGCAAAACTGTACCTACAGGCATCAGATCTCACTCCACAAGGGCCACGGCTACCTCTGCAGCCTTTCTTAGAGGAGTTCCTACCAAAGATATTTTAGAAGCAGCCACTTGGAGTTCTGTGCATACCTTCTCCAAGCACTACCACCTTCCACTATACTCCAAATCTAGAGCGGGCTTTGCCACTGCAGTCTTGCAGGGCATTCTGGCTCCTCCTAGTTCCACCTAGTGCCTACCACCCCCTTCTTAGCTTTGGGATTCTAACCATCTGTTATGACTGCAGCTGTATGCACAATGAACATAGTACAGTTTTGTACCTACCATAAATGTAGATGTTCGAGTGCTAATACAGCTGCAGTCCAGGTTTCCCTCCCTCCTTCCCCTCTTGGGACAGACCTATTGGCTAACATATCCTCATGCAACCAGATTGGGGTATTCATTCATGATGTATTTGCTTGCACTACTGTATTTTGATTATATGGCATTGCTTTATTACACAAATTTATGTATTGCCTTCCTTCTGGGGGCACCTGACATCTGGGGCAAGAAAAACTGAAGAAAATGGCGTCAGCTGGTTCTTTTATACCCCTGTCGCACTGATGTCAGGGAAGAAGCAACAACAACTGACGCCGGACCTAGACTTTGGAATTCGGCCGACCGAGGACCCGCCTGACGGCAGGAGAACCCATCTGTTATGACTGCAGCTGTATTAGCACTCTAACATCTACATTTATGGTAAGTACAAAACTGTACTTTTGTGTCTTTCGGCTTTTTCCCCAGTTAGGGGTCGCCACAGCAGAACTCTGGTCCGCTAAATGATTGGCAGTAGATTTTTACGTACTGGCTTGCCGGGCCTAACGCACAACCTTCAACGAAGGAACGCCCATTCACGCATGTCGCTACACAGAAGATGCTCTAACTGAGACTCTGACAGGCAACATCTAACTGTGAGGCGACAACGCTACCGCAGCACCACCACAGTCAATCAATCAATAAATAAAAAATAAACAGGTTCCTCATCATCCAGTCTGCTGTGTCATTCATTTCAGCTTTACCGTCTGAACCGAGTTAAACATTTATTCATTGAAGCAAATTCATTTTGAGAGTCATTTGTTGAAACAAATTAGTCCCTGTGTCTGTTGAAGATGTTTCTGTCACATGTCTCAGTAGGTAAAGTTCTTCATCACTGGTATTCCAGTTTCAGATAGGGTCACTAAAAACTTACTGTTATTGTCAAGTTCAAGTCAGCAGCACTCTTAAGAAATAATTTTAAAACTCAGGCTGCCTCTTAATCTCAGATTTGCTAACAAAATTATTCCAATGCCTTCATCTACTACTTCTAGGTAATCTTAGGTTTACCACCCACATTTTTATTGAAATTTATTTGTACCTTTTTAAACCGTGACTTAGTCCATATTTGTAGACTTGACAGATGTAAGGACTAAACTCCATTTTGCTCTTCATACAGCATTATAAAATGATAGCATTATTACCTTCTTTTTTGTTTTGTTCAGGCTACGTCATCCTTACTGGCCACCAGATGCTGCATCTCAGCCCGTAGTCTCCTTCTGGGCTATTTGTTTTGTTTGACAGGGCAAGGATCATGGTGAATTACGCTAGCATCACATTGCAGTCTGGGAAAATGTCTTTAGCCTACTCCTTTATGCTACCTCCCTCCATCTTTTGATATTTCTGTGTATGGCTGAGAGGCTGGCGCATGCTTGTCTGAGACTAGTTCAATCATAAATAAGGGCATTGACTATTGTTATGCAGACTCTAATTACAATTCCTCCAGTCTTCAGAAGGGGTTGTTCTGCACTTTGAATAGAATGCAACACTCACCACTACCTGGGTTACTATATGTACCCAGGTTGCCAACATAAAGACCTCTTAGTTGCATACCTTTTGGCTGGCTATCCTTCCTCTTTAAGGTGAGGGATTTCTGCATATATGTTGAAAGTATTTTTTGTTTAGTTTTTTTCACATACATTTCAGTTTCACACTGTTGTTGAAATGCTTGTCTGTCACGCTTAGTAGTACACAGTTTAATATATTCCTGCAAAAAAAACTATGGTTTATTTTCAAAAAGATAATAAAACATGCTGACTTGTTTTAGTTGTCACCAGAGTACTTATTTACATGTTACAGATCCTACTGACCTCTCTCTCTGTGTACAATGATACCCACTCTGTTCATAACAGCTGTGTACTTTACCATCCATTTCCCTGTTACAAAGTACAGGAACCCATTCTTCAAAGTATGTCAAAAAATAAGTATTCTAGAAGGCTGTTATAAGTCATAACTTTATCCATTTTAACTACATGTTTTATGAAGGTTTGTTCTCTGATGTTGCAACACTGCACAGAGGGAATAAGTTGTAATGGTGACTCAAGTCTGATTAGCATCCCAGACACTGTCAGACCTGATCTGGGAAGGGGGTGATGAGACAGTCCGCTGCTTACCTTTTCCAATGGGGAAGGTGTGGGGGATGTGCCACAGGTACAAACCAAGATACAAGCATGTTGAGGCAACTGCTGTAGTATAAGGTGACTAAAATAACAAAAATCAGACAGCAGCTAAGATGAACCACTGCACACCACTGTGAAACACAAATCAAGCAAAACCAGTGTGAAGTCCAATACACGGCCAAAGTCTGAAAACATAAAACTGTTATTAAAATTAGGTAGGTGCTTCTTCAGACTATTACAAATCAAGCCAGAATACCAACACATTTAAAATGTCATCATCCAATGAAAAAAAACTTCCTCCTTTCAGCAACTGTTCAATTTGTTGTTTAGGTAATTCTGGGAGTCAGGTCTGTTTTGTTATGTTATATTACACATATGTTTATATCATGTTTGCTTTCGATGATTTTTAAAGTTCATGCAGTTAAATGGTTTGTGCTAATATGATGGTCCTTTAAGAAGACAGTTGCTGTAAACCCACATTATGTTATATGATAAGCACATCAAGCTAGGGTATGTCTTAAAGCAGAAAGCCATATGGCTGCACATGACAGTTCTGGTGCCCCATTCTGACCCATGGTCAAAGTCATCCAGAGTCAGGACACTGAGAAATGAGACCCACACAGTGAAGGGACACATCAGGAAGCTGTCAGAGATGTTGGGGACTTCTAGTCAGCAGTAGCTCACGAGAAAGAAAAACATGATTCTTTCAAATGCATTTTGAAGAGTAAAAATGTGGCTCTTCTTTAACTTGGAAGGTATATGCATAAGAGACTATCAAGGTGGGTAGGCAGACAATATGTGCACTGCTGGCTAACTAGAGTGTAAAAATTTCAGTCGTCAGTGAATTGCAAAACTGCAGAACATCTTGAAACATAGGTGACTGCTTGTGCAATGTTGATGAGTCATCTGTCAGTAATATAAAGTCTGTATCATACCTCTCAACCATACAGAATTCCTCAGTATTTACCAGATGTTCTTCGTGTTTCACTGTTGCAGTCTTTACGTTTGGGTTATCTGCTTGCAGTAGCCCTCAGTCGGCCTGATTAACGAAGTCTTGGGTCCTACGTCAGTTGCTGTCCCTTTTTCCGTGACGTCAGGTCGTCAGGGGTATAAAACATGCAGCCGACATCATTACATCAGTCTTTCTTGCTGTGCGGTGCCCGAAGCAGAAGCTGTTCGCAAGTGCCAGTCGGCCGACTCCTGAAATTTTAATTTTCGAGTTTCAGAACCGAAGTCTTCAACTAAAAGCTAAGTACCCCTTTGGGGAAACTTTTTCTTGTTGTAAACCGATGTCAGTAAAAGTAAATAATTGTATTTCTTGTGGAAAGCAAATACCTCATAAAGATTTTCATCTGTACTGTATTCCTTGCCTAGGCCCTGACCACGACATACCTCGCTGTCAGTTTTGTGCCTTATTTAAACCACAAACTATCTGTCATCGGTATATTTGCACTTCTAAATTTTTTGGTGCTCGGTTCTATTATCCTGATATGCCTTCGGTAAGCCATCCGACTGCTGACATTCCAAAAAAATGCAAAGATAAAGACAGAGACAGGCCGCCCAGTTCACCAGTACTTAGTGAGGTGCTTTTGCAGCCCCTACAGATTTGCAGGCCTCTACTGAGACCCATTCGGAGTCCGGTATGCCGCAAGATGCTTCCAGCTGTGGAACCTGTAGATCTCTCTACCTTGGATGGGTCCAGAGCCACTGTGCAGGCACCGGCTTCTGAGGGTGTATTCAGGCCTACTAACTTGCATGTTAAACCGACGCCATCTTCTTCTTCAAGGCCTAAAACTCGAACCATGCCTAGAAAACTGACACCCAGACCACATGGTCAAGCCTCTATGCCTAACAAATGATAAGAATGACTGAAGACCTTATTACTTCAATCAGGGGAAGCCAACCTTCCCCCTGTAAGAGACCTAGGACTGAGTTTGCTTATGATACTTCTGACCAGGATTCTGAAATTTCTGTTTCCTCTAATGACCAGGATTTACCTTTATCTACCTATGAGGATTCTGATGCTGAGGACTCTATTCCCTCTGCTTCCGTGAAACCTTGCATACTCTTAGGGAGCTTTTTCATTGGGAAAGTCAGGATTTCTCTGATTCTAAAAAGAGGCTTAGGGATTTCTTACTCCTGCTCCAGCACAGGCCTTTAGCAATACATAGGTTCATAGGTTCATACTAGGCTATCTGCCCAAGGGCATTTATAAGCCTAGCCCATAGTTATGTGGCTTTCGCCACCCCTTTAGTTTGAATAAAAACTATGCCTATCATTTTTCTGTGCCTCTGTCAAGCAGTGACACTGAAGTAATCCCTGGGGTATATCTGCGATCTCCCATCCATTGGTCAAGATTCCTCTTGAACAAGGCCAGCGAGGTGCTCTGCCTTACATGTACCGGGATTTTGTTCCAACGCATAGGGAGTCTCTGGGTGATGAATCTGTCCCTCCAGCACGTTCTATTTATAACCGTGTCAACATCCTGTACTGGACATTGTTGATGCCTTTTCGGAATCTAGCATGGCCCCTGACACTCTACCTCCTGCTTCCAGAAAACTCGATAGATATTACAGGGTTCCTGACTCTCTCAAGTTCCTTTTCAAAAATCCTACTGTGGATCCTGAAACCGTTTCACAGGGACCAAAGGGCATTAAAGCTACTACTGCCAAAAATCCTACCCCCTCTGATAGAGATTCCAGGGCGCTGGGTAAATGGGGTAAGAAGGTATACACTTCTGCAACTTTGGCCATTAGGGCCTTGAATTGCTAGTTTCATATGTTAAAGTATCAGCTGCGTATTATTGGATTGCTTAAACAGAAAATGATGTTGATTCCTGATTGTGCTGAAAATAAGGATTTACAAGATTTTATGCATTCTGCTGAACAAGTTGGTAAACCTACATTGCAGTGTGGTTTTGATTCACTAGAGGCATCTTGCAGGGCTGCAGTAACTGGGTCTGTACTTAGAAGGCATGCTTGGCTTAAGGAGCAATCCTTGCCAGATCATGTTAAAGCAAAATTACTGGATGCTCCCTTAAATCAGGACCGCCTGTTTAGCAACAAGACAGAAATTGTTCTTAAAAAGATGGAGGAAAAAGCTAAATCTATGCAAACTGTTAAATACTTTTTACAAGTACAACCTCCAACATTTAGTATGCATTGGCATTCTAAGAACTGGTCCTTTCCTGCCTCTTCAGACCTTTTCAGTCCAAACCCAGATCCAGCAGAGCACCCAGGCTTCAGTCCCAGGGGACGCACAGGACTAAGCAGTGGGGGGCCTCCACTTCCAAATTTGGGAGTAATAAAACTTCCCCCCTATAGTAAACTGTCTCAATGACTTCTTTTTAAAACTTCCAAGCACTTCTCAACCGACTGTCCCTTTGGGGGGAAAGATTGCACTTCATGCAAAGAACTGGGGACTCATTACCCAGGACAAATGGGTTTTAAATATAGTGTCCCAAGGATAGAGATTCCACTTCCACACGTTACCAACTCCAAGCGGTTGGCCAGATCTACCTCCAAAGCAGTGGGCAGAGGCCCAAAAGCAAGTACTCACTGTCTTAAGCATAGGGGCTATTCAGTTGGTACCAGAAGAGAAAAAGGGACAAGGTTTCTATTCGAAATTTTTCCTGGTACCCATAAAAGACAATTCATGGTGTCCTATCCTGGACCTGCCTACTCTAAACACCTTTTTGGTGATTCCAAAATTCAAGATGCTGACTCTTCACCAGTTGCTTCCTATGCTAAGCAAAGATGCCTGGTTGGCAACACTAAATTTAAAGGAAGCATACCTGCACTTCCCAATCAGGGAATCTTGCAGAAGATACCTACACTTCAAAGCAGGCTACACGCACTATCAGTTCTCTGCATTGCCCTTTGACTTATCTACTGTGCCCAGGGTATTCACAAAGTGCCTAGCTCCAGTCATTGCATTTTGCAGGCAAAGAAATATTCAAATATACCAGTACCTGGACGATTGTCTAATTCAGGCAGAAAGCCAGGACATACTTTTGAATCATCTGGCTTTTGTACAGAGGGTGCTAACTTATCTGGGATACACCGTAAATGAAAAAAATCACACCTGGTACCCTGTCAACAAATTATATTCCTGGGAGCAAGCTTGAATACAACTTCCCAGATGGCTTTCCTCACGCCAGAGAAAGAAATTCACTTGGCAACCTACTTCAAACAAGTGGCCACAAAAACCCTACTATCTGCAAGGCAAATACTACAAGCCTTGGGGTTCATGGCCTCCTGCATTCTTCTAATTCCATATGCAAGACTGCATATGAGGAAACTACAATGGTATCTAAAAAGCCTATGGTGTCAACATTCTCAGGATCTAGAAGCAATGATTCCTGTCATTCCTTGTCTATGCCTAGAGTTCCTTTGGTGGACAGAGGCCTGCCACCAAAACAAGGGACTACCATTCACACTATCCCTTGCTGCCCAAACCCTAACCGACGCATCAGACTATGCATGGGGGGAGGAGTCGCACCTGGCAAGGAAGTGCATTCAGGGCGAATGGAACCCAATTCAAATGCACCTTCACATCAATCGTAAAGAAATGTTAGCTGTACAGAATGTTCTGACAGCCTTCAAGGACCACATTCTTCCAGGACAATTAATGGTAAAGACGGACAACACCACTGTTATGTGGTAAATAAACACGCAGGGGGGTACACATCCTTACCCCCTCTGCAGACTAGCCATGGCATTGTGGAGCACAGCCTTGAGCTACCAGGTACATCTACAAGCTCAATTCCTGCCAGGAAAACTAAATACACTGGCAGACGGACTAAGCAGAAACCTCATGGACCCACACGAGTGGAAACTGGAACCAAGGATTTTCAACATGTTGACAAGCAAATGGGGGAGCCCAGATATAGACCAGTTTTCCTCCCCCCAGAACTATCAATTGGAAAAATTTTGCACAAGGACTCCCCACAGACAAGCTTGGAAAGTGGATGCTCTATCCTTCAGCTGGAAAAACCTATCAGTTTATGCCTTTCTTCCTCAGCCTCTGCTCTCCAAAGTACTATTAAAGATCAAACAAGACAAACCAAGAATGATTTTGATTGCACCAGTCTGGCCACGCCAGCACTGGTATCCCCTCCTGCACAGTGTGTCACTGTTGGCCCCATGGCACCTGCCTCAGACTCCTACCCTGCTGTCTCAGCAGGAGAACTAGATTCTGCACCCTTAGCTTCAAACACTGAACCTAGCAGCCTGGCTAATTACCTAAGCTCTCCTTTACCATCCCCTCAGTAAACCAGTGATGGATGTCATTTTAGAGGCAAGGAGGCCTAGTACTAGAAAATCTTATGCTGAGAAATAGAAAAGATTCTGTGCATGGGACCAATCTCAAGGGATGAGCACAGCAGTGCCCAATTTACCTCAGATTTTACAATACTTAACTGAGGTGCTTCACACGGGCCTGTCTTTTTGCTCAATAAAAATTCACGCCTCAGCCATTTCAGCTCATTATAACACAGAACCTCCCCTCTTCTCTCTTCCACTGCTCAAGCAGTTCCTCAGAGGGACCAAAAATTTAAGACCACCCAGGAGAGCTCCAACTCCAGCCTGGGACCTTAACTTTGTATTGGAGAAACTCACCTTTCCTCCTTTCGAGCCAGCTGCTACTGCAGATTTAAAAAATCCTTTCTTGCAAAACAGCTTCCCTTTTAGCCATCACTTCAGCAAGAAGGGTATCTGACTTACAGGCCCTTATGGCAGTGGAGCCTTTCATCATCTTTCATGCAGACAGGGTGTCCCTCAGGACCAATCCCTCTTTCATGGCAAAGGTGGTATCTAGTGTGGCCTTTAGTCAGTCCATTCATTTGCCTACCTTCTTTCCTAATCCACAGAACAAAGGGGAACAGATACTGCACTCCTTAGATGTGCACAGACAACTTAGATTCTACTTGGACAGGTCTAAACCTCAAAGGAAATCTGAACAACTGCTGGTGGCATTTGCTGCAGGGACAGAGGGGAAGGCCATTTAAAAGCTAACAATCTCCAGATGGATAGGCCATTGCATTCATTTTTGCTATAAGCACCATGGAAAACCTATCCCACAGGGGATCAAACCCCACTCAGCCAGGGCTGCATCTACCTCTACAGCCTTTCTCAGAGGTGTACCTACCTGGGACATCCTAGAAGCTGCTACCTGGAGTTCTGTACTTTCACCAGGCATTACCATTTGCCAATTTTCTCTAAATCCAGAGCTGGCTTTGCCACTACAGTTTTGCAGGGCTTATAGCTGGTCCTAATGCTATCTAAATTCCTCCTCCCATCATTAGCTTTGGGAATCTACCCAAATGTAATGACTGAAACAGTAAAACACTAAGAACATAGTACAGTTGTGTCCACTTAACATAAATGTAGATGTTCGAGTGTATTCACTGTTGCAGTCCTGCTTACCCTCCCTCCAGTCCTTTGACTTATTTTAGCTATACCTCTTCTCTCCTTTTGAATGCTTAAAAGCTTTTTGGTATATTTGCTTTTTTGTTTGAGGTATAACCTTGTATATTTATAGATTTAATTGCTTCCCATTAGGGGGGCACCTGACATCTGGGGCAAGAAAAACTGATGTAATGACGTTGGCTGCATGTTTTATACCCCTGACGACCTAACGTCATGGAAGAAGAGACAGCAACCGACATAGGACCCAAGACTTTGTTAATCAGGCCGACTGAGGACTACTGCAAGCAGATAACCCAAATGTAATGACTGCAACAGTGAATACACTCGAACATCTACATTTATGGTAAGTGTACACAACTGTACTTTTTGAGGGCAAAATAATGGGGTGCCACAAATTCCCTAGTGGCCCCTTTAATATTCGATTTTTTTACATTTATTTAGAGGTTAAAGTTGCAGATAATGTCATTACGCATTGCATATACTGTGTGCAGGGGTGTGCGTGGTGACATCAGCAGACTGCAGGCCTGTCCGAGACTAGGACAGTGGTTATCACCTGTTTGCTTTGGATTTGAAAATTTGGAATAGCAGGGTAGCAGCAAGCCTTCTGGAGCTGTTTACAGTTTAACTTAAATTCTGCCATGCCTAAGTACTCACCTCGGTAAGTAAAAAATAATAAAAAAAACATGAATGTAATGTAATGTTACGTATTTTTTTTAGAAACTCCCTGCGTGACCAAAGACAGTCAGTATTACAATGAAGAGTGACGATGAACTTGATTTGAAAAATTTCTAAGTAATACACTTTAGAACTTTTTTTTTCCAGAAAATGCTTAAGCTTTTTACGTTTGCAGTGTCGAAGTGCATAAGTGTCCTTGCTTTGGGGTGTCATGTTATACATTCAGCACCTGTTTGCTCCTCTGGGGAGCATGCTTTCCTGTCTTGGCAGGTAGCATTATAGGGAATAAAAGAGATGAAGTGGCCCACTTGTTAGAGTCCAAGCTATACTCAGTGGTAGTCTGTGGAGCAGGCATTTTCCTAGTGTTTGTTCTTAAGTCCAACTTTCTTATTTGCTCTGCAAGCTACTGCTCGTAAACACTTTTGTTACATTTTGTATATTTTCAGCTCAATTTGGTAATTAAGATTTTTGAGATATTCCTTAAACTATGTTAATCAGCAATGATGTTGGTTTTCTTGATTGGTATGAAGTTGACTGCTGTGGACTATGTAATTGAATACTTAATGTAATTAGTACGCATTATGGACGTATTTTCATTAGCTATTTTGTGCTATAAACTTTTGGTAGTCTTTTGAGATGGCAACATAGATATACACTGGAAAATAGCAGCTGTTCAATCATAAAGTTAGCATTAGTAAATCGGTGATCGATGCCTTTCAGCTTGCTTGCGTAAGAATTCAGTGCAAAGTCAGAATAATATGGGGACATGGGCACGAAGTCGAAGACACAAAAGTTAATGTAACCAAAGTTTTTTGTGTCAACTCAGCACTCATTTTCTTAAAGGATGTGAGACTCTGTTAGGCATTATTGACTTGACTAATCCTCAGTAATTTATCAGAAGAAGAGAAAAAATGAGAGGGGTATAGGGCAAATCAGAGTTTGGGACTGTCACAGTTTTAGTTAAAAAAACATTTTTTTTAAGGGCAACGGTCACTTAGCATTGCATCCTGTTCTTCCTGTCACATCGTGTCTCCACCCATGCATTTTTAAAATAGCACCTGTTTCAAGTTAGGAGATGTTCACATTTGAGTTTTCATCATTTTGCTGCCAAGTAGGTAAGGAGAGTTTTGATCGTTTCGATGTTCTTCGTGTTTCACTGTTGCAGTCCTCACATATGGGTTATCCGGCTCCCGGTAGCCCTCAGTCAGCCCAAATACCAGAGTCCTTGGTATATGACTTCGGTTGCCGCCGGTTGTAAAACTGATGTCAGAACGTCAGGTATAAAGGGAGGTAGCCGACGTCATTTCCTCAGTCTTTCTTGCCACAGAGCCCGAAGCAGATGCAATTCGCACTAGTGCCGGTCGGCCGTTTACCTTCGTTTTGCTTTCCGACTACCAAGTTAAATATGCCTTCAGATAAGTACCCCGTTGGAGATCCTCTTTTCTTACTTTAACGAATGTCAGATAAAGTTAATAACCATCTTGCCTGTGGAAAACAGATTCCTCACCATGATTTCCATTCCTAGTGTATAACTTTAGAGCTAGAGTATAAAGAGCTTATCACATTAAAGTTCTTGGATCACTGACTGGTTGTATTTTATTATTTTTCTGTGTTTGGTAGCTGTTGCTGTTCGTTTCTTATGGCCAGTGATCCACAACTTCATTTACCACGTATCTTTTGTGATACTGTTGATGGTACTCAAATGTCCTTGGACAATTTTTTAGCCAATTCTACAGACTGTGCAGATCGTAGTCTACAACAAAGAAATGTGGCTGGCAATGGTTCTACATTACATACAGTATGGGGGAGATGGGAGGAAGAAAGGAATAAATGCTGCTTCAGCCCGTTTAACAGCGTGGGTCGAAAGCTTCCACTTTCCCTCACTGAAGAAAGTAAGTCTCTGTTTGACCAATTGGAAAAGTGTATGTGGAAAGAGATTGCGACTTTCTTTAATTTATCTGGTCTACAGAAGTATATTGATTTGGATATTACACCATGTGGACTGAAAATTTATAAAGACCCTACCCTTCCGTTTAATTTGGAAAAGGAAACTGACATTGCATTCCATAAACGATGTGTGGCAGCTGCACATAAATGTACATCCGAATAGGTGAACATTCTTATTGAATGGGATAGAGTCAGACAAAAGGAACTGAGAGCTGAGATCAAAATGGTATATGAAACTTTATCTTCTGGAGCTTCTGCTCATGTGCTTGATGATATTAACACTAGACTGAGAGTATGAAACAGAACTGGTTGAAAAAAAGGGAAATTGCTTTGGGACTACTAGAATGGCAAAGCTTTCATCTCTAGAGCCAACCAAAAGAGGACATGTAATCATGTAAGGTTTCAAAGAGAAGGTGGGGATGCTTATTACTACAATTCATCCTTCTCAGTATCTGAGGGTCAGAATATTTCTTTTGAGGAGGGTTTAGGACATAATGCAGAATTTCCCACTTTACCAGCAGCTCAGCATCCAGAACAACTTTGCCAGACTTTTCGTCATGATTCCACAAACTTCAGGGGAGGAAAACGGGAGAAAACGCCAGCGTGAGCCACAGGGACAAGCCCAGAGAGACCAATATCAACAGAGGGGCTACAAGAGAGGTAAATGGTGATTTTTCCCTTCCATTTACTTCCATAGACTATGTGGTTAACTTATCTGGACACATGTTTTCTGATTTTAGAATATGTGGTCTTGAACCGCGGTCTCAAGTTTGTACCAACTGTGTTACCGCGTATGCATGACATCAAATGAGATGTTTTTAAGTTTAGTAGAAAACTTCATTTAAAAAGCTATTTTCATAATATTAGTGACGACAATATAACATCTATGTCTGAAGAAAGTTTCAATTCTTAGTGTGAAAGTTTTCATACCTGTAATTCGGATGTTGTATGCAATGCATATTGCAGACTGGGTACTAACTATGTTAAATACAAAAGCCGCTTTATGCCGTCTGTTTTGAATGAGGATGTTCATTTTTCAAATTTGTTAAATTTTGCTATTGAAGGTTCATACAATGAGTTTATAAAAAATAAATCTGGAATTAAGTATAATTTATCTTTGGGGGAGTGGAAAGCTCTTCAGACTTAGTAAGATGCGGGATATAATATTTAAACCCTCAGATAAAGGGAATAAACTTGTTGTCCTGCATTATCTGCAGTATTTAGCTATGTGTGAGGAACATTTGAGTGACAGCAGTGTTTGTGAAAGAACTGACATTTCTGTTTATAATAATGCTATCCTTAACTGTTGAATTACATAATAAAGGATACAGATTGGGATATTTTACTAAAATGGATATTAAGACGTTTAGTGCTGAGAGTTGTAGGATGGCCCTATTTTATTGCCTTCCTAAAATACATGAGTCTTTCACAACCTCCGGGGAGACCTGTAGTCTCAAGTTGTGAATATTTTTTGAGTAAGATAGGGCTCTTTTTACACAGTCATTTGTTACCTATAGTGAAGACTCTACCATCATATATTCATGATATATTTGACTTTTTAGACAAAATAAAGAATATTGAATGGAGTAATCAAATGTATTGGATTACACTAGATGTGAAGAGCCTATATACGAATATCCGGCATGAATATGGGATTGAAGCTCTTAGATTTTTTTAGGTAGTAGTCCATCTACTGAATATGTAGTAGAACTTGTATATTTCTGTCTAACTCATAATTTTTTTGAGTTTAACAATAGTTTATATAGACAGAAACAGGGGACAGCCATGGGGGTAGCCTTTGCCCCCATGTATGCCAATCTGAGCATGGGCCTCTTTGAGACTGAATATTTGTATAGAAATGATTTTTTTCATAAGTATATTATTAGGTGCTACAGGTTTATTGATGACCTAATATTTTTGGTACAAGGGGGTCAAGATTTAGTTGTAAATTTTGTTTCTGAGTTACATAATAGATTCCGTTTAGAATTTGATGGCTTTAAAACAGGGACCAAAATATCCTTCCTAGATGCCACATTAAGTATTGTGGAAAGAAAAAAATTTATATACATCAGTCAATAGGAAAGTTTAAGAGGGAACACAGTTTGTACATGGACAAAGTTGTCACCCCCCCATACATTAAATGCATTACCCTTTGGTGAAGTCCTTAGGATCTGTAGGTTATGTAATAATCATGATTTTAAACGAGAACTGTGTAAAACGGTTGAGATGTTTGGGCGAAGGGGATATAGTAATAAGATGATTGATAGAAGTTGTAAAAATGTATTTCGAAGTAATGATAGAAGGGGAAGTAGTGATGTAAATAAAGTTATCCACTACTTCTCTAAATGATTGGGACAAAGAACAGACTGATACCATCTACTTTGTAACCACATATAGCTACTTGAGTGTTGAAATGGTACAGCAGGTGAGGTATTATTAGGAATATTTTTGTTCCCTTAGAAATGTGGCTGAATGGTTAAAGGAAAAACTGGGGATTTCCTTTAGAAGAGGCAAAAATATTCAGAATTTTATAGTGAGGAGCAAATTTATTATGCCTTCCATGAATTTAGAACACCGAGTAATATCAAGTGGGACTTCAACTTGTGGTAGATGTAAGGCATGTAAGTTTGTGGTTAGGACTTTTCCACAAATTAATAACGTATTTTTTAACATATGGGATCATTTTACATGCAATACTGAGGGTGTTATTTATGCCCTCAAATGCCCCTGTAACCAATTTTATATTGGGGAAACAGAGGTCATTTAAAGTAAGGTTGATGGAACATGCAAGGGATATTAGTAATAGTAAAGAAGAAAGTTCTATTGCAATGCATTTTAAGAAATTTCATCAAGGCAGTAATGAGGGGCTAAAAGGAACAGTACTAGAGAAAATTAATGTATCTCAATTTGATATAAATAATTTTAAGAAACAGTTACTATTTAAAGAATCTGTTTATAATTTAAAGTTTGGCACTTTTTACCCTTATGGGTTAAATGAGGACCTGAATTGGAGAGTATTAATTCAGTTTCTTAATTGTTTTATTTTATTGCTTAATTTTCTAATTTGTTAATTGTATAAGTAGTTAATTATTAATTGCTGCTATTATATAAAGTATATGTGTTTTTGAGGTTCTTTACTCCTTGAAGGCTAGAGCCGAGAGAGCTTATCACATTACATTTCTTGGATCACTGACTGGTTGTATTTTATTATTTTTCTGTGTTTGGTAGCTGTTCCTATTGTATAACCTGTTTGGGCCTTGAGCACGACTTCCCTAACTGTGATCTCTGTGCTTCCTTTAACCAGCGTATCATACACCATAGAGCTAAGATTTTGTATAAGTATTTCGGAGTCTGGCCTAAGTTCGTCGGTATGGTATCTTCTGGTCTCCTGACTTCGAATATACCTAGGAAACGCAAAGACAAGGACCACAACAGGCCTAGAGTTAAATTTGCTGACGATGCACCGGTGAAATTGGTCGTCAGCACAGTGGTAGTCAGTGAGGTTCTTTTGCAGCCCCTGCAGTCCACAGACTTTCAGCCGCAAGCCTCTGCTGAGACATTTACGGAGTCCTCCATGCCACAGGCTGCTATTTAGTCTTCAGACCCTCCACCTGTCGCTGCCTCAGATGGGTCTGGAGCCGCTTTGCAGACACCAGCTTCTGATGCCTCTTCTTTTCGACATGACCAACTACCTTAGTTCAGACTTCTGCAGTTGCTAGGCCTCCCGAGTCCCTCTGGATTGCTAGTAAACCTTCCAGCCACAAACCTACTCACAAGCAGGCGTCTGCCTCCCCTCCTGTGCCTCAGTCCCAGTTGGTAAAGATGGCTGGTGATCTTTCCCTGATTAGGGGCTCTCATCCCCCCCCCCCTTTCAAAGAGGGTTAGGGAATTATCTCCTGATGTTTTGTCTGCTCAGATTCTGAGATTTCCAGTATGTCTGCTGGTGAAGAAGTAAATTCTCAACTTTTTTCTGGTTTTGAAGATTCTGATGCTCCCTTCTGCCTCCCCTCCAGAAGATTTTTCCTTTGGGGATACTTTGGAAACCCTTAGAGAGCATTTTAAATGGGAATGTCAGGCTTTTCCACAGTCTAAGAAAAGAATCAGGGAATTTTTGGATTTGCCACAGCATAAGCCTCTGGCTATACCTACAGTTTTGGAAGTTGTGGATGATGTTTTCATGGAAAAATTCTTTAACTCCTAATTCTGTTCTCCCTGCCCCCAATAAACTGGATAGGTATTATAGGGTCCCTGAATCTCATCAATTCCCTTTTAAAAACCCTATGGCTGATCCAGAAATTATTTCTCAGGGCCCCAAGGGTGTTAAGGCTACTACTGCTAAAAACCCTGTGCCTTCTGATAAGGAATCTAGGGCCTTGGACAGGTGGGGTAAAAAAGTCTATACCTCTGCAACTCTTAGCCATTAGATCTGTGAATTGTCTTTTTCACATGTTTAAGTATCCGCAGCATACTTTAGAGGTTATTAAGGCTAAACTTGGAGATGCTCCTTCCATGATGGAGAACAAGGATTTTCAAGACCTACTGAATTCTGCCATTTTAGTTAATAAGCATTCACTTCATTGTGGTTTTGACACTTTGGAGGCTTCCTGCAGAGCAGCAGCCACTGGTTCTGTAATTAGAAGGCATGCTTGGCTCAGGGAGCAGCTTCTTTCTGAACCTGTTAAGTCTAAATTGCTGGATGTTCCTTTGCACAAGGACAATCTTTTTGGTAATAAGGCCGAGGAGGTACTGAAGAAGTTGGAGGATAAGGCAAAATCTATGCAAGCTGTTAAAGATTTCCTTCAGGTTCAGCCTCCTCTGTTTAGTAGGCATTATCCTTCCAAGAATTGGTCTTTCCCTGATCCTGGCAAGCAGGTTCACTCTAGGCCTAGGGGGGTTAGATCTTCCAGACGGCAGGCTTCTGCCCCTCAAAGGGCTAAACAATGGCATTCTTCTGCTAAATTGGGGAGCTCTAAGCCAGCTTCCCAAAGCAAACATTCTCAATGATTCCGGCCTTCTAGTGCCTACCTCTGCAGGCCCAGGGTTTCCTTTGAGGGGAAGGTTAGCCAGGTTCGCAGAGGTATGGTCTACCATCACAGACCACAAATGGGTGCTCAGTATAGTAAACTAAGGTTACAAGTTTACTTTCACACCTTCCCTGTTTTAAAAGGGTACCCAAACATACCCAGAACTCTCAGGGTAGAGGTAGAAACTCAAATTTCTTCTTTACTGACTATGGGGGCTATAGAGCCAGTTCCTGCAAATCAGGCAGGCCTAGGTTTTTATTCAAGACTTTTTCTGGTATCCAAAAAAAGGGGGCACCTGGCACCCTATTCTGGATCTGTCTATTCTAAACACTTTTTTGGTGATTCCCAAATTCAAGATGCTCACCCTTCAACAGTTACTACCAATGCTGGAAAAGGATGCATGGCTGGTAACTTTGGATCTAAAGGAGGCTTATCTGCACATCACAATAAGGGAAAGTTGCAGGCAGTCCCTTCGCTTCAGGGCTGGGAAGCAACATTTTCAATTCTCTGCATTGCCCTTTGGCTTATCTACTGCTCCCAGAGTTTTTACTAAGTGCCTAGCTCCAGCTATTGCTTTTTGCAGGCAGAGAAACATTCAAATTTATCTGTACCTGGACGACTGTCTCATTCAAGCAAACTCCCCAGAACAGCTAGAAAAGGATTTGGATTTTGTGAAGAACACACACACCTCTTTGGGTTACACTCTCAATGAAAAGAAGTCAAGATTGGTTCCTACAAGGGAGATTGTTTTCCTGGGAGTGAGTCTGAATGCAGCCACCCAGATGGTATTCCTCCCTCAACAGAAGCAAGATCTTTTGGCTTACTTCATGAACTTGTCAAGCATGACCCAGCTCTCTCTGCAAGGCAATTCCTGCAAGGACTGGGGTTCATGGCTTCATGTATTTTGATGATCCCATATGCAAGGCTGCATATGAGAAAACTTCAATGGTACCTCAAGAATCTTTGGTGTCAACACACACAGGACTTAGACTTGATTATTCCCCTGATTCCTTGTCTACAAATGGAGTTCTTCTGGTGGGTGACAGCCTGTTCTCAGAACAAGGGTCTGCTTTTCCACCCGCCACCTGCAAGCCAGACGGTCACCATAGACACCTCAGATGTTGCATGGGAAGGCTCATCTGGAGGGCAGGGGCATACAGGGGACTTGGAGCACCCAGCAGATTCATCTGCACATAAACTTAAAAGAATTGATGGCAGTGCAGCAGGCCTTGCTGGCTTTCAAGGATTTACTCTACCCTAGGACTCTGCTGATCAGGACAGACAGTACCACAGTCATGTGGTACATCAACAAGCAAGGGGGGACTCGCTATTGCCCCTTGTGCAGACAAAGCATGAGACTATGGTCCATATCAGCAACCATGAGCTTACATCTAATAGCCCAGTATCTCCCAGGAAGGTTAAACTCCTTGGCAGATCATTTGAGCAGACATGTTCTGGATCCTCATGAGTGGCAACTGAACAAGGACATTTTCCACCGCATCACTCATCATTGGGGCACCCCACAAGTGGATCTTGTCTCCTCTCACACCAATCATCTCCTTCCAACCTTCTGCACCAGGGAGTTTAACAACAAAGCTTGGAGGGTGGATGCATTGTCCTTCCCATGAACACATCTCTCAGTTTAATCATTCCCTCCTCTGCCTCTTCTTCCCAGAGTGCTGCTAAAGATAAGGGATGAAAAAACAAAGGCTATTCTGATAGCACCAGATTGGCCCAGGCAGCATTGGTATCCCCTCCTTCGCTGCTTTTCCCAGGCTCAGCCTTGGCATCTTCCCCTGGTACCAGTTCTGTTGGTTTAGGGAGGGGGAAAGTTCCTTCATCCTCCTCTTCAAACTCTGTATTTAACTGCCTGACTAATACTTTAAATCTTTCCCAACAGGTAGTTGAAATTCTTCGAGGCCAGGAGGCCTAACACCAGAAAATCCTATGCAGATAAATGGAAGAGATTTTGCTCTTGGATGCTGGCTAAAGGAGAAGACTCTTCTCATCCTTCTCTTTCACTCATTCTTGACTACCTAGCAGGACTGCTTAATGGTGGACTTTCCTTTTCTTCAATCAAAATTCACGCTTCAGCAATTTCGGCTCATTGTTCTTTTGAGCAACCCATTTTTTCTCACCCCTTGATGAAACAGTTCCTGAGGGGAGCTAGTAATCTTAGACCTCCCAGAAAAGCTCCTGTTCCTGCTTGGGATCTTAATTTTGTCCTGGAAAAACTTGCTCTGCCTCCCTTTGAACCAGCTGCCTCTGCATATTTGAAGTTTCTGTCCTGGAAGTCTGTTTTCCTTTAAGGTATTACTTCAGCTAGAAGTGTATCTGAGCTGCAGGCCTTAATGGCAGTAGAACCTTTCATTATTTTTCACTCAGATTGAGTTTCTCTGTGAACTAATCCCTCCTTCATGCCTAAGGTAGTTTCCAGTTTAACCCTTAACCAGTCTATCCACCTGCCTACATTCTTCAACAATCCCCCAAAATAAAGGGGAAAGGATTCTGCACTCTCTTGATGTGCATAGACAGCTGAGATTTTACTTAGGACTAAATCCTTTCGAAAATCTGAACAGTTGTTGGTTAGTTTTGCTCCTGGGTCTCAGGGTAAAGCTATTTCAAAACAAACCATCTCCAAATGGATTGCTCATTGTATTCACTTTTGTTACCTGCAGCGTGGGAAGGTTCCCCCTCAGGATATTAGGACCCATTCTACTAGAGTAGCCTCTACCTCTGCAGCCTTTCTGAGAGGTGTGCCTACTAAGGACATTCTAGAAGCAGCTACTTGGTCTTCTGTCCATACTTTCACAAAGCATTACAATCTACCTTTGTTTTCTAAATCCAGGGCTGGTTTTGCCTCTGCAGTTTTGCAGGCCCTTCTTACCAACCCTTAATCTGTGATCCTTCCTCCACCCTTTGTCTTTTTTCATGGGCTTTGGGAATCAACCCATTTGTGAGGATTATAACAGTGAAACACGAAGAACATAGTACAGTTGTGACACACACACACACACATATATATATATATATATATATATATATATATATATATATATATATATATATATATATACATTTTTTTTTGTATGACATATGTCCAGGGTGCTACCTTCCTGGGTTAGCCTTCTTTTGGGGGCTCCTGACAGTTAAGGCAAACAAACTGAGGAAATGGCATCAGCTGCCTTCCTTTATATCTGACGTTCTGACATCAGTTTTACAACCAGCGGCAGCCGACATCATATACCAAGGACTCTGGTATTCAGGCCGACTGAGGGCTACCGCGAGCCAGATAACCCATATGTGAGGACTGCAACAGTGAATACACTCGAACATCTACATTTATGGTAAGTGTACACAACTGTACTTTTTGCTGCCAAGTAAGGAAGGATCTGTTCCAAGTAAGGAGATGCTTACATTTGAGTTGTTTTGATTGTTTCATTTTGCTGTTTTTGTGTGCTTTCGCTGCCAAGTAAGGAGAGTTGTGATCATTTTGCTGTTGCTGCCAAGTAAGGAAGGTGCAAAGAGAGTTTTAATCATTTTGCTGCCAAGTAAGGAAGGGTGTGTGTGTGTGTGTGTGTGTGTGTGTGTGTGTGTGTGTGTGTGCGCGCGCGCGCTGTGTGTGTGTGCGCAGTTTGCGTGTGTGTGTGTGTGTGTGTGTGCTTTTGCTGCCAAGTAAGGAGAGTTGTGATCATTTTGCTGTTGCTTCCAAGTAGAGAAGGTGCAAAGAGAGTTTTAATCATTTTGCTGCCAAGTTAAGAAGGGAGTGTGTGTGTGTGTGTCAGTTTGCTGCCAAGGAAAGGAGTGTATATGTCAGTTTGCTGGTAAGGAAGAAGAGCGTGTGTGTGTGAATGTGTTTGTAAAATACTCCAGTACATATACCTGGCAGTTAGTTACTCAGACTCAAAACCTGTACCTTAGGCACAAGAAGCAAGAGCCCAAATGTTCTAGCCGTACCACCACTTGTGATTCAAGGAGTTAGTCCATAGCTCTCAGGTGTCCAGATTTTCACAGAATGTCTGGAATGTTTAGCTCATACTTTTGGTCTGTTCCTCTTAAAAGGTGTGGTTTTCCAGCAAATCAGTGAGAATTGAATTCCTTAAATAATGATAGCCATTTAAGTTTCAGTCTTTCTATCTTTCAGTAAACGCTTGGTAACACAAAACGCTTTAGTCTGGCTACTTTCTAAGATTATACAAGCAATGTTTAAAATGTGTCCCTGGTTTTGGGCCTTTGTCCCCCCAATAATAAATTTTGGCTTTTTCCAGATTTCTTGTGCTGCAAAGTTGAGAGATTTAGTTGAGTGTCAAGTAGATTTTACAAGGAGCTGAAAGCTTCAGGGGAAAAGACATTTAGTGCTGCTTGTGCCAAGGCCATTTGCATTGTTAGTAGCACAACAGGTAGTATACTTGCTTTTGATGCAGAAGGCTGTGGGTTCTACTCCCACAGTATGTATAGATGGATTGCTGTCGGGTATTGAAGATAGGCACATGGGAGCTTATGCATCCAGCTTCTTGCGATAAGTGCACCTTATAGCTAGTACCTGCTGCAGATTGAAGAGTCTAATGCAATGTGCATTAGATTACAAACTGCTTGCATGCTTCTGTGTAGCATGAATGTTTTCTGTTTTTACATGCAGCATACTAAATTGGCCATAGCCTGGTGGTGTGAGTGTGTGTGTGCGAGCAAGTGGTATGAAAGAACAATGGGGCAGGACTAGCCACCCGGTGGTATGAACCTTGGCACTAGATGATTGTCGCTGTTGAAGTGACTGACACTCAATCCAATCCCTTGTGCAACAATGGCAAAAGGGGTTGTGGATGGATGGACACAGTTTTTAAGTGCTACTTGCTTTTAAATGTTATCCAATACATTTGTCTACTGGCTTTAATTTGTGGCTTCATGTATACCCCTGTTTAGCTGCCTACTTCTGTTCTGTGATACAACATTTTTCTTCTTTTATTTATTTATTTATTTATTTATTTTATTTTTTATTTTATTTTACATTTGTTGACCGGGCTAGTCTAGCTGGATACATGTCCATTTTCAGTAGAGGCCCGGGGAGAAAAGCTCCAAGAAAAACATACAAAAGTAATATAGAAGTTATGACAGATATTATAAAAAACAGCAATTGTTACATAAAAACATTAGTGTGTAATATTTTTTTTTTTTTGATGAGACTACTCATTCGTAATATTTGGGGTAGTTAGTTAGAAGGAATACTATGCTTGTAAATATTAAAAATTATATGCATACATGTCAATTTGTTATAGGGTTGTTACATTTTCAGCTTTCAAAAGTGGGAAATAAGAGACTGAAATTTTGAGGGCTAAACAATATCCTCAAACAAAACAGAATTATCAGTTTTATTAACAAGACAAAGTCTTAGTGTTGTATTATTTTAGTTGTTTATTTTTAATCAGGTTGTTTCATATTATTTAATTTTCTGTTTCATAAAAAGAAAAATTAGGAAATCATTTTTTTCCTGATATACCAGTGCATTTCTCATTTTTCTTGTTAAATTTTCCCACATCTTCAAGCTGCCAAGATCAGGCCTGCTCTACAGGAGAGGAGCAGATGATGTCTTTACATTCTCTGCTGCAGTATTCCTTACTAATGGGGATTCTCTGCCGTGAAGCCCTCCATCCAGCCAGTTTACAAAATCTACCATTGCTTTAAGGTACGCTGAATGTCACTTGCGCACTCCTTGCATAGTGTAGGGCATAAAGGTGACGATCAGGTCTACCATCCTCAGAACTTCTTTACTGCCAGTTTGAATGCTGTTTTAACCACTGGTCTGTTGCATACATTTGTTTCTTTTACCGTTTTTCTGGTTATTGGCTTTTCTGTGCTTACTCCTGTTTGTTGGAGCCCTCACAGTTGCTGATAAGTACCCAGTTGGGTTTTTGGTTACTTTTTCTGTTTGTGTAGTGCTGTTTGGGGTTAATGTCATCCAGAACGGGTAAATGCCAGTGTGGGAGACTGATTCCCCATAAAGATTGCCACGATAAGTGTCTTTTTGCCTTGGTGCTGCTCGCGACTATACTTCTTGTTCAATTTGTCAGGCGTTTGTCCCCAAAACTCTTCGTAGTAGGCTTTCTTCCCTTTCCTTGTACATTGAGAACCAGCACCTTAAGCTTCTTGCTGCAGGTACTATGGATGGAACTTCATGTCCCGAGGGTCAGCCATCTGGAAAGAGAAGGTGCATAAGGTAAGACTGGAGTCTTCCGCTGTCCAGCCTCTGCCGGGAGTTTCTCCTGAGGTTATTATGCACCAGGCTCACCCGGTTGTTCTGTTAGATTCTTCTACCATGTCTGGGTTGGAGGCTGGTGTGGATCTGGCAGGCAGCACATCTGACAAGGCTTTGCAGGTGCCTGTTTTGGGCATTCAGAGGGAACCATGGTTAACTGTTTCTGAGGGGTCTAGTGGGGGTTCTGCAGTTTCTCTTTTGGGAAGATATTCCTACTGCAGTTGTGGAATGCTGCCCTTAGTATGGGCCTTCTCAGGTTTCCAGGACGGCTGCCCCTTTGAAGGAGAAACAGAAAACTAACCATGTTTCTTTTGCTCCTAGGGATCCACAAAGTAAGTGGCAGATCTTTTCTCAGGGGTTATTTAATGCTTTATTGCTGTTGTGGCCTCCTCAAGGGGTTTCAGTTTCTACTTCTCCTTGGTCTGCGTCTTCCCCTAAAAGGCCCAGAGAATTACATTCTTCTGAGATGGATTCTGCTGATGAATCCATTGCTTATTCTCCCAATATTCCTTCTCCTTTAGACTACAGGTCTGAGGAGGACTCTCATACTCTAGATAATCCCTCTGAGGAAATTTCCTTTGGGGACACTGTCCCTAGGATGATGGACTTTAAGTGGGTTGTGCCCAGGTTTCGGATATCCATAAGAGGTACTATGAGTTACTGCAAATGGAATCTCCTAAACCTGTGGCCATTCCTCCTGTCTTGCCTACTTTATTGGATGTTTTTTCCACTGCCTTTAAAGTGCTGAATTCTCTCCCCACTGCTCACAGGAAGTCTGATAGGTTTTATAGGGTGCCTGAGGATTGTTCCTTTTTGTTTAAATGTTCTGCTGCTGACCCCTCTGTGGTATCTGTAGCCTCTGATAAGCCATCTCAATTGCTTCCTTCATCCAAGTTACTGCCTTCTGAAAAGGACAGTAGGACCATGGGTAGGCTGTGTAAGAAAGTTTATTTTATACTTCATCTACCCTAGCTTTTAGGGCTATTAATTATCAGACCCATATATCTAGGTATGTCTTGGCTCTTCTTTCTCAGGCCTGTCAGGTTCATGTTCTTCATGTTTCACTGTTGCAGTCATTGCATTTGGGTTATCCTGCTGGCAGGTTGCCCTCAGTCGGCCTGAATTCCAAAGTCTTGGGTCCTGCATCGGTTGCTGTCACCTCTTCCCTGACGTCAGGTCGTCAGGGGTATAAAAGATGCAGCCGACGCCATTTTATTCTGTCTTTCTTACTGCGCAGTGCCTGAAGCAGAAGCAGTTGGCAAGTGCCATTCAGCCGACTCCTGAGATTTTCGTGTTCGAGTTTCAGATCCGAAGTCTTCATTAAAAGCTAAGTACCCTGTTGGGGAAACTTTGAAACTTTTTTCTTGCTCCAGACTGATGTCAGAAAAAGTTAATAATTGTATTTCTTGTGGGAAGCAAATACCTCATAAGGACTTTCATTCTTACTGTATTCCTTGCCTAGGCCCTGACCACGACGTTGCTAGTTGTCGATTTTGTGCTAGATTTAACCAACGCACTATTAAGCGTCGGTACGATTTTGCATTAAGCTATTTTGGGTGAAGATTTAATTATACAATGTCGTCAGATAGCCATCAGACTATCGGAGTTCACAAAAAACGCAAAGAAAAAGACAGGCAACTGAGGTCCAAAACCGATGACAAAGCATCTCCTAAGCAAGCCGCCAGTTCTCAGTGAGGTGCTTTTGCAGCCCCTGACACCCGCTACTTTAGAGTCGCAGGCCACTACCGACTCCCACGTGGAGTCAGCCAGGCCACTGGAAACTCAAGGTATTGGAGCCTTGGAGATTATTCCCTCAGATTGGCCTGGAGCCGCTGAGCAGTCATCGGCTTCTAAGGGTGTATTCAGACCTAAACAATTATATATTAAACCGACTTCAAAGACTAAACCACCTTTAAAGAGAAAGAAACAAGTTCTCCAGCCACAAGGACAGGCCTCCATGCCCAAAAGACAGATGCTCAAAATGGCCGAAGACTTAATTACCTTGATCAGGGGTTCCCATCCCCCTCCTGATAAGAGGCCTAGGCAAGAGACAGACTATGAATCTTCAGAGCAGGTTTCCATTTCTTTTGATTCCTCTTCTGATCTGGAATATTCTCTTCCTCCCTATGAGGATTCTGATGCTGAAGAATCAATTCCTTCAACTTCTCCTCCTGAGGACTACTCTTTTGGGGAAACCTTGCATACCATGAGGGAGCACTTCCACTGGGAGAGCCAAGATTTTTCAGAATCTAAGAAAAGGCTCAGAGACTTCCTTTTACTACCTCAACACGGGCCTCTAGCTATTCCGCCTGTGTTGGACATTGTAGATGATGTGTTCTCGGAGTCTAGTCTGACCCTTGACTCTTTACCTCCAGCTCTTGCTAAGCCGGACAGGTACTACAGGGTCCCTGACTCTCATAAATTCCTTTTCAAAAACCCTACTGCAGACCCAGAAGCTATTTCTCGGGGTCCAAAAGGGGTCAAGGCTTCTACTGCAAAAAACCCTACCCCCTCTGACAGGGATTCCAGGGCGCTGGATAGATGGGGAAAAAAGATTTATACATCTGCTACTTTGGCTGTAAGGGCCTTAAATTGCCATTTTCATATGCTCAGATATCAGCAATATATCATGACATTGCTTAAACAGAAAATGATGGCAAATTCTGAATGTGCAGAAAACAAAGAAATGCAGGATTTATTGCATGCAGCTGAACAAGTTGGAAAGCATACTTTGCAATGTGGGTTTGAGTCTCTGGAGGCCTCCTGCAGGGCCGGTGTTACGGGTTCTGTCATTAGGAGGCATGCTTGGTTAAAAGAACAAAATCTGCCTGACCATGTTAAAGCAAAATTATTAGATGCTCCTTTACAACATGATACCTTGTTTGGTGTTAAGGCAGAAGAGGTGTTAAAGAAAATGGAGGACAAAGCTAAATCTATGCAAATGGTCAAGGATTTCTTACAGGTACAGCCACCTAGATTTAGCAGACACTGGCCTACAAAGAATTGGTCCTTTCCAGTCTCAGACAGACCTCAAAGGGGTAGATACAGATGCCCTAGAGGCAGATCACAGCCGCAAGGATCCTACAGGTCTAAGCAGTGGAGTGCTTCTACCTCCAAAGGTGGAGAAGACAAAGCACAGTCATATAGGAAACAATCCCAATGACTTCCCCCTGCCTGTACCAAGCACTTATCTTCTGGCAGCACCCTTAGGGGGAAAACTAGCACTTTTTTCTCAAAATTGGCACATTGTAACCCAGGATAAATGGGTTATAGACAAGTGTCACAAGGCTATTCATTTCCATACCCTTCCAAGGGGAAACAGTTGGCCAGACCTGCCAAAAAATCAATGGGCAGAGGCTCAAAAACAAGTCGCAGCTCTCATGGACCTGAGAGCTATTCAACAAGTGCCACAGCAAGAGCAGGGACAAGGATTTTACTCAAGACTGTTATTGGTACCCAGAAAGGACAAAACATGGAGACCAATACTGGACCTATCTATTCTGAACACTTTCCTGGACATACCAAAATTCAAGATGTTGACCTTACAGCAGCTTCTGCCCATGCTGGGCAGCAAGGCTTGGCTCATGACTTTAGACCTAAAAGAGGCATACCTGCATGTCCCAATCAGACAATCATGCAGAAAATACCTCAGGTTCAAGGCTGGCTCAAAGCATTACCAATTCTCTGCACTGCCCGTTGGCTACTGCACCCAGGGTCTTCACAAAGTGCCTGGCACCAGTAATTGCTTACTGCAGACAAAGAGGAATACAAATATATCCTTACTTGGATGACTGCCTCATACAAGCAGAGAACAAGGACATTCTACTACAACATCTGACGTTTGTGATAACACTTTTAACATGCCTAGGGTACACAGTCAGCAAAAAGAAATCAAAACTAGTACCCTCTCAAGAGATAATATTCCTGGGTGCAAGCTTAAATACAACTTCCCAGATGGCTTATCTCACTCCAAACAAAGACAACTGACTACCTATTTCAAGGAAATGGCAACAAAGGCCCAGTTATCTGCAAGAAAAATTCTGCAGGCTTTGGGCTTCATGGCATCCTGCATCTTACTAATTCCATATGCAAGACTGCATATGAGGAAAATTCAATGGTACCTAAAAAGTGTCTGGACACAACATTGCCACAGTCTGGAAACAATGATTACTCTAATTCCCTGCCTGCAACAGGAGATGTTCATCGTGTTGCCCTGCTGCAGTCATCACACTTGGGTTATCTTGTAGTCAGGCGGTCCCGCAGTCAGCCAGAATTCCAAAGTCTTGGTCCGGCGTCGGTTGCTGTCACTTCTTCCCTGACGTCAGTGCGCCAGGGGTATAAATAATGCATCCAACACCATTTTCTTCAGTCTTTCTTGCCGCGCGGTGCCCGAAGCAGAAGCTGTTCGCAAGTGCCAGTCGGCCGACTCCTGAGATTTTCGAATTTGAATTTCAGATCCGAAGTCTTCTATAAAGCTAAGTACCCCATTGGGGAAACTTTTCTTGCCTCAGACCGATGTCAGAAAAAGTTAACAATTGTATTTCTTGTGGGAAGCAAATACCTCATAAGGATTTTCATTCTTACTGTATACCTTCCTAGGCCCAGATCACGTCACTGGTTGTCGATTTTGTGCTAGGTTTAATAAGCGTACTATTAAAAGATGCTTTGATTTCGCACCACACTACGGTAGAAAATTTAACTATACGATGCAGTCAGAGCAACTGACTACCGGCGTGCACAGAAAACGCAAGGATAAGGACAGGCAGCCTAGACCCAAGCCAGACTCCAAGGCCTCGGCTGGACAGGTCTCCGGTTCACCGGTCTTCAGTGAGGCTCCGCAGCCCCTGACTACTGCAGATTTGGAACCAGAGACCGCTTCAGAGCCTTTGGTGGAGAGTACTAGGCCGATGCAGCCATTTTGTTTAGCCTCTACCGACGACACTGCAGAAAAAGATGTCAGTGCTGCAGAAACACCTTCGGTTTCTGAAGGCGTCTTCAGACCGACGACACTCACCATAAAAACGTATCCTATGTCTAAGACTCCTATTAAGCCAAAAAAGACTGCACTTCATTCCCCAGTTCAAGGAAACATGCCTAAGAAGCAGATGCTTAAAATGGCTGAAGATTTGATCCCTTTAATCAGGGGTTCCCAACCCCCACCCGACAAAAGGCCTAGACAAGAGGAAGATTATGCCTCCTCTGAACAAGTGTCTATTTCCTCAGGCTCCTCAGAGGACTAAGATTACTTCTTTTCCCTTTATGAGGATTCTGATGCTGAGGATTCTATTCCTTCAGCTTCTCCTCCTGAAGACTACTCCTTTGGGGAAACTTTACACACTATGAGGGAACATTTTCATTGGGAAGGTCAGGACTACTCTGACTCAAAGAAAAGGCTCAGTTTTTTACTCCACCAGTGCAGACCACTTGCCATCCCCCCAGTTTTAGACATTGTGGATGATGTTTACTTGGAATCTAGTTTGAACCCAGATTCTCTGCCTCCTGCTCCAGCCAAACCAGACAGATACTATAGAGTGCCTGACTCTCACAAATTCCTTTATAAAAGCCCTGTTGCTGATCCAGAGACTTATCTCCCAGGGTCCCAAAGGGGCTAAGGCTTCTATGGCAAAAAATCCTGTACCCTCTGAAAGGGACCCCAGAGCACTTGGCAGGTGGGGGGGGGAAAGGTTTACACCTCTGCCACTCTAGCTATGAGAGCACTAAATTGCCAATTTCACTTGCTAAAATATCAACAATTTCTAATGTCTCAGTTAAAACAAAAAATGAACACACTGCTTCAACAGTCTGAATTGAAAGAAATGCAGGATCTGGACAGGTGGGCAAACATACTTTACAATGTGGATTTGATTCTTTAGAGGCTTCCTGCAGAGCAGCTGTCACTGGGTCTGTTATACGTAGGCATGCTTGGTTAAAAGAACAAGCTCTGCCTGATCATGTTAAGGCAAAGCTTCTAGATGCTCCCTTACAACAGGATGTTCTATTTGGAGTTAAAGCAGAAGAAGTCTTAAAGAAAATGGAGGATGAGGCAAAATCTATGCAGGCAGTCAAATATTTTCTACAGGTACAGCCCCCTCGCTTCAGCAGAAATTGTCCAACAAAAAATTGGTCCTTTCCAGCTACTGACAGACCACAGAGGGGTAAATACAGACGTCCAAGAGGCAGAGGACAGCCACAAACCCAGTACAAATCTCGACAATGGGGCACTGCAACATAGAAGGGAAGAGAAGATAGGCCCCAAACTGCTAGAAGGCAAACTCAATGATTTACAACTCATCCGGCCAAGCAACACTCTCTTAGCAGCTCCCTTGGGAGGAAAACTCGCACTCTTTACAGAGAACTGGCATTGTCACAAAGGACAAATGGGTCCTAGACATAATTTCAAGAGGATACAGATTCCATTTCCACACCTTGCCAATGAAAAGAGGAATGCCAAATCTGGCACAAAAACAAATTACAGCTCTCATGGACATGAGAGCCATTCAACTGGTATCTGCTTGGGAGCAAGGCCAAGGATTTTACTCAAGACTCTTTCTAGTCCTCAGAAAGGACAATGCCTGGAGACCAGTTCTGGACCTTTCAATTCTAAACACCTTCTTACAAGTACCCAAATTCAAGATGCTAACACTACAGCAGCTTCTTCCCATGCTGGGCAAGAAAGCATGGCTAGTAACGTTGGACCTCAAGGAGGCATACCTGCATGTCCCTATCGGACAAAGTTGCAGAAGATACCTCTATTTCATTGCAGGTTCAACCCATTACCAATTCTCTGCACTGCCCTTTGGCTTATCCACTGCGCCCAGGGTCTTCACAAAATGCCTGGCACCAGTAATTTCATACTGCAGACTAAGAGGAATTCAAATATACCCATACCTGGACGACTGTCTCATCCAAGCAGAAAGCAAGGACATCCTCTTACAACATCTGGCTTTTGTAAAACATCTTCTAAGCTGCCTAGGGTACACAGTGAACGAAAATAAATCAAATCTAGTACCCTCACAAAATATGACATTCCTGGGTGCCAGCTTGAATACAATGGCACAGAAGGCTTATCTGACGCCAGCCAAACAACTACAACTAACTCAATATTTCAAAACAATGGTAACAAAGACCCAGCTCCCTGCAAGAAAAATTCTGCAGGCCTTGGGCTTCATGGCATCTTGCATTCTACTAATACCATTTGCAAAGCTGCATATGAGGAAATTACAGTGGTACCTAAAAAGCGTATGGTCTCAACACAGCCACAGCTTGGACACAATGATATCTCTCATTCCCTGCCTACAACAGGAGTTTCTGTGGTGGTCACAGGCATGTCACCTCAACAAGGGTCAGCCTTTCACCTTGCCCCCAGCCAGGCAAACTATGACAACAGATGCATCGGACTACGCCTGGGGGGCACACATGGCAGGACAATGCGTTCAAGGCATATGGACTGCAGATCAAAGGAATCTGCACATCAATCAAAAAGAGATGCTAGCTGTACAGAATGCTCTTGACAGCCTTCAAAAACCTATTACATCCAGGACAACTTACAGTAAGGACGGACAACACCACAGTAATGTGGTACATAAACAAACAAGGGGGTACACACTCCTACCCTCTATGCAGGCAAGCAATGACCTTGTGGAACACAGCACTGGCTTACCAAGTTCAGTTACAAGCTCAATTCCTACCAGGAAAAAAGAAAACATTGGCAGACGACCTCAGCAGAAACATCATGGATCCCCATGAGTGGAAACTGGATCCACAAGTATTTACAATGATAACTCAAAAATGGGGCCTTCCAGACATAGACCTGTTTGCCAGCCCCCAAAACTACCAGCTGACAAAATTTTGTACAAGGACACTTCACCATCAAGCTTGGAAAGTGGACGCCCTCTCATTCAGTTGGAAAAACCTGACAGCATATGCCTTCCCTCCATTGCCTCTCCAAAGGTGCTTCTGAAAGTCAGAAAGGAGAGACCACAACTGATACTCATAGCTCCAGACTGGCCACGCCAGCACTGGTACCCACTATTAAGGAATATGGCCCAGGGCCCTCCTTGGATTTTACCACAAATTGCCCATTTGCTCACACAGCAAAACAGTCAGATTCTACACAGCCAACTCAAAACCTTAAATCTGACTGCATGGCAAATCACCTAACCATCCAGCCAGCTACTCTTTCCCAAGCTGTTATGGATGTCATTCTGGAAGCTAGGAGGCCCAGCACCAGAAAGGCCTACTCGGACAAATGGAAAAGGTTTTGCAAGGCCAAAATACACTTCAGCCTCACATGCCTCAGATTCTACAGTATTTAATGGAGATGTTGCACAAAGGACTTTCTTTTTCTTCCATTAAAATCCACACATCAGCTATTTCAGCTCATTACAACACAGATCCACCCTTATTTTCACATCCACTTCTAAGACAGTTCCTCTGAGGGGCAAAAAACATTAGGCCTCCCAGGAGAGCACCTACACCAACATGGGACCTCAATTTTGTTCTGGAAAATCTTATGCTACCTCCCTTTGAACCAGCTTTCTCTGCAGATCTACAGTTTATATCATGGAAGACTGCTCTGCTGTTAGCAATAATTTCAGCCAGAAGAGTCTCAGAGCTGCAGGCACTAATGGCAGTGGAACCTTTCCTTATTTTCCATCAAGACAGAGTCTCTGTATGAACTAATCCTTCCTTCATGCCTAAGGTGGTTTCCAGTGTGGCTTTAAATCAAACCATTCACTTACCCACCTTCTTTCCAAATCCACAGAACAAAGGAGAAAGACTTCTGCATTCCTTGGAAATTCACAGACAACTTTGTTACTACTTAGATAAAACTAAGGTTTTCAGAAAATCTGACCAGCTCTTCGTATCCTATGCTACAGCTTCACAAGGGAAGGCCATATCAAAACAAACCATTTCCAAATGGATAGGATATTGTATTCGTTTTTGCTACACCCATCATGGAAAACCAGTTCCTGCTACCATTAGGCCCCATTCTACCAGGGCAACAGCTACATCTACAGCCTTTCTCAGGGGGGTTCCAACCAAGGAGATTTTGGAAGCTGCAACTTGGAGTTCAGTACACACCTTTACCAAACACTATCACTTACCACTTTACTCTAAGACTAGGGCTGGCTTCACCACTGCAGTTCTGCAGGGCCTCCTAGCCTCCTCTAACCCTCTAAAATTCCACCACCCATCCTTAGCTTTGGGATTCTACCCAAGTGTGATGACTGCAGCAGGGTAACACGATGAACATAGTACAGTTTTGTACCTACCATAAATGTAGATGTTCGAGTGTTCACCCTGCTGCAGTCCAGGTTACCCTCCCTCCTTCCCCTCTTATCTAACTGGCTAAATGTCTACAATTCCTTCCTGATGTATTTGCTTACAGCTGAAGGGATTTTGTGTTAGTGCAAAAATTTCTTAAATTGGTTCTGTTTACTGACCACCTTTTTGGGGGTACCTGACATCTGGGGCAAGAAAAACTGAAGAAAATGGCGTCGGATGCATTATTTATACCCCTGGCGTACTGACGTCAGGGAAGAAGCGACAACAACTGACACCGGACCAAGACTTTGGAATTCCGGCCGACTGTGGGACCGCCTAACAACAGGATAACGCAAGTGTGATGACTGCAGCAGGGTGAACACTCGAACATCTACATTTATGGTAGTTACAAAACTGTACTTTTCGATGGTGGACAAAGGCTTGTTACCAAAACAAGGGACAGCCATTCTCAATACCCCCAGCCAGGCAGAGCCTAACGACGGATGCTTCAGATTATGCCTGGGGGGTACTCATGGCAGGAAGAGGCATTCAGGGCACCTGGTCCACAAACCAAAAGCATCTACATATCAATCAAATAGAGATGCTAGCTGTTCAAAATGCCCTGACAGCCTTCAAGGACCTACTTCATCTGGGACAACTACTGATAAAGACAGACAACACCATGGTCATGTGGTACATAAACAGGCAGGGGGGGCACTCATTCTTATCCCCTGTGCAGACAAGCCATGGCTTTATGGGACACAGCATTGACTTACCAAGTTCATTTGCAGGCACAATTCCTGCTAGGAAAGGAAAATACTCTGGCAGATGAACTAAGCAGAAACCTCATGGATCCTCACGAGTGGCACCTGGATCAACAAGTCTTCAACATGATAACAAAGAAATGGGGACGCCCGGACATAGATCTATTTGCCTCCCCTCAAAACAATCAACTAAAAAGATTCTGCACAAGGACTTATCACAGACAAGCTTGGAAAGTGGACGCCTTATCTTTCAACTGGACAAACCTATCGGTATATGCCTTTCCTCCACTGTCTCTCCTCCCCAAGGTACTCCTAAAGGCCAGGCAGGAGAAACCAAAAATGATTCTGATTGCCCCAGACTGGCCACGCCAGTACTGGTATCAGATCTTAGGAAACTTGTCCCAATGCCCAGCCTGGACCTTACCTCAAATACCTCATCTACTGTCCCAGCAAAACAATCAGATTCTGCACAGCCAACTCAGGACCCTAAACCTGGCAGCATGGTGGATAATCTAGCCATGCAAACCACACCTCTCAGTAAAGCTGTGATGGATGTCATTTTAGAAGCCAGAAGGCCTAGTACTAGAAAATCCTATGCTGGGAAATGGAATAGATGGAACCAAGATCAAGGAACTGATACAGCTGTCCCAAATATTCCTCAGATTTTACAATACTTAACTGAGATGCTGGACAAAGGCCTATCTTTTTCATCAATTAAAATCCATGCCTCTGCCATTTCGGCTCATTACAATGCAGAGCCACCACTCTCTTCGCATCCTTTATTAAGGCAGTACCTCAGAGGAGCCAAAAACTTAAGGCCTCCAAGGAGGACGCCAATACCTGCATGGGACCTCATTTATGTCTTGGAAAAACTCACCTTACCTCCTTTTGTGCCAGCTGCTACTGCGGATATAAAGTTCTTATCTTGGAAAACAGCTCTGCTCCTAGCAATAACTTCTGCAAGATGAGTTTCAGAGCTACAGGCTCTCCTAGCTGTGGAACCCTTTATCATATTTATCCAGACAGGGTCTCTCCGAGAACAAACCCTACATTTATGCCTAAGGTGGTATCCAGTGTAGCGATTAATCAAACTATTCATTTGCCAGCTTTTTATCCAAATCCACAGAACAAGGTGGAGAGAATTATGCATTCCTTGGATGTACACAGACAACTTAGATTCTACCTGAACAAAACTAAAGTTTTCAGAAATATAGAACAGTAACTAGTGGCATATGCCGCAGTATCACAAGCAGACTATTTCCAAGTGGATAGGTCACTGCATTCAATTCTGCTACTCACAGCATGGCAAACCAGTGCCTAAGGGCATTAGGCCACATTCAACCAGAGCTGCAGCCACTTCTGCAGCCTTTCTCAGGGGAGTACCAACCAAAGACATTTTAGAGGCTACTACTTGGTGTTCAATGCATACCTTTACAAAACATTGCAATCTGCATCAGGGCTGGTAACCCGGTACGTAAAAATCCACTACCAATCATTAGCGGACCGGAGTTCTGCTGTGGCGACCCCTAACCTGGAAAAGCCGAAAGACGCAAACAAACAATCTGCCACTTTACTCTAAATCCAGGGCAGGCTTTGCCACTGCAGTTCTGCAGGGCCTCATAGCCACTCCTAATGCTGTTTAGCTCTAGCCCCCCAACCATAGCTTTGGGACTCAACCCAGATGTAATGACTGCAACAGTGAAACACGAAGAACATAGTACAGTTGTGTACACTTACCATAAATGTAGATGTTCGAGTGTATTCACTGTTGCAGTGCAGGTTACCCACCCGCCATCCCCCTTATTTTTGCTGGAACTTATCTTTACTTCTCTAATCTGTACAACCTAGGTGGTGTATTTGCTTATAGACGAAGATAAAGCTTATTTTGGTGCATGTATGTTTTATTTACATAATTTTAGCCTACCCTTTTGGGGGCACCTGACATCTGGGGCAAGAAAAACTGAACAAAATGGTGTCGGCTGCATCGTTTATACCCCTGACGACCTGACGTCACGGAAGAGGTTACAGCAACCGATGCAGGACCCAAGACGTTGGAATTCAGGCTGACTGAGGGCAACCTACCAGCAGGATAACCCAAATGTAATGACTGCAACAGTGAATACACTCAAACATCTACATTTATGGTAAGTGTACACAACTGTACTTTTCTGATCTTCCACACTCTGAGGGTAAATCTTATGCTCTTTTTTTGCTTGGGGCTTCTTCTCAGGTAGTTCATTATTCTATCAAATGTAGATGTTCATCGTGTTACCCTGCTGCAGTCACACACTTGGGTTATCCTGCCGTCAGGCGGTCCCACAGTCGGCCCGAATTCCAAAGTCTTGGTCTGGCATTGGTTGCTGTCGCTTCTTCCCTGACATCAGTGCGCCAGGGGTATATAAGCGGCATCTGACACCATTTTCTTCAGTCTTTCTTGCCGCACGGTGCCCGAAGCAGAAGCAGTTTGCAAGTGCTGGTCGGCCGACACCTGAGATTTTCGAATCGAGTTTCAGTCCGAAGTCTTCAAAGCTAAGTACCCCATTGGGGAACATTTTTCTTGCCTCAGTCTGATGTCAGAAAAAGTTAATAATTGCATTTCTTGTGGGAAGCAAATACCTCATAAGGACTTTCATTCTTATTGTATACCTTGCCTAGGCCCAGACCACGACGTCACTGGTTGTCGGTTTTGCGCTAGGTTCAATAAGCGAACTATAAAACGATGCTTTGATTTCGCACGACACTACGGTAGGAAATTTAACTACACTATGCCGTCGGAGCAACCGACTACCGGCGTGCATAAAAAACACAAAGATAAAGACAGGCAGCCTAGATCCAAGCCAGACTCCGAGGCCTCGGCTGTGCAGGTCGCCGGTTCTCCAGTTTTCAGTGAGGTGCCTACGCAGCCCCTGACTACCGCAGAATTGGATCCCCAGACCGCTTTGGATTCTCTAGCAGAGAGTTCTAGACCAACGCAGCCATTTTCTTTAGGCCCTACCGACGACATTGCAGAAGGAGAAGCCGGTGCTGTAGAAACACCTTCGGTTTCAGAAGGTGTCTTCAGACCGACTACTCTCACCATAAAATCTTATGCTAAGCTTAAGACTCCTCTTAAACCAAAAAGGACTGCACTTCAGTCTCCAGTTCAAGGCCCCATGCCTAAGAAACAGATGCTTAAAATGGCTGAAGATTTGATTTCTTTGATTTCCCAATCCCCCCCCCCCCCCCGACAAAAGGCCTAGACAAGAGGAGGATTATGCCTCCTCTGATCAAGTGTCTATTTCCTCAGGCTCCTCGGAGGAATAGGATTTGTCCTTTCCCCCTTATGAAGATTCTGATGCTGAAGATTCCATTCCCTCAGCTTCTCCCCTTGAAGATTATTCCTTTGGGGAAACCTTGCATACCATGAGAGAACATTTCCACTGGGAAGGTCAGGACTACTCTGACTCAAAGAAAAGGCTCCGAGAGTTTATTTTACTCCCCCAGCACAGACCTCTTGCTATCCCCCCAGTTTTAGACATTGTGGATGATGTCTACTTAGAATTTAGTCTAAATCCAGATTCTCTGCCTCCAGCTCCAGCCAAGCCAGATAGATACTATAGAGTGCCTGACTCACACAAATTCCTTTACAAAAGCCCTGTTGCTGATCCAGAGACCATCTCCCAGGGTCCCAAAGGGGCTACGGCTTCTATGGCTAAAAATCCTATACCCTCTGAAAGGGACTCCAGAGCACTAGATAGGTGGAGGAAGAAGGTTTACACCTCAGCTACTCTAGCTATGAGAGCACTAAATTGTCAATTTCCCATGCTTAAATACCAACAATTCCTAATGTCTCAAATAAAACAAAAGATGAGCACGCACCCTCAACAGTCTGAATTCAAGGAAATACAGGATATGTTGCATGCAGCTGAACAGGTGGGCAAACATACTTTACAATGTGGATTTGATTCCTTGGAAGCTTCCTGTAGAGCAGCTGTTACTGGGTCTGTTATACGTAGGCATGCTTGGCTAAAGGAACAAACTCTGCCTGATCATGTTAAAGCAAAGTTACTAGATGCACCCTTACAGCAGGATGTCTTATTTAGGGCTAAAGCAGAAGAGGTTTTGAAGAAAATGGAGGTTAAGGCAAAATCTATGCAGACGGTCAAAGATTTCTTACAGGTACAACCCCCACGCTTCAGCAGAAATTGGCCAACAAAAAACTGGTCCTTTCCAGCTTCTGACAGACCACAGAGGGGTAAATACAGGCGCCCAAGGGGCAGAGGACAAGCACAAATCCCTTACAAACCTCGCCAATGGGGCACTGCAACACAGAAGGGAGGAGAAGACAGGTCCCAAACTACTACAAGTCAACCACAATGACTTAACCCTCAAACTGCCAAGCAAAACTCTTTTGACAGCTCCCTTGGGAGGAAAATTAGCACTTTTTGCAGACAACTGGCGTATCGTCACAAGACAAATGGCTCCTAGACATTATCTCACAAGGATACAGATTCCATTTCCACACCTTGCCAAGGATAAAAGGAATGCCAGACCTGCCACAAAATCAATGGGCAGAGGCACAAGAACAAATTACAGCTCGCATGGACATGAGAGCCATTCAACTGGTACCTACACAGGATCAAGGCCAAGGATTTTACTCAAGGCTCTTTCTAGTCCCCAGAAAGGACAATGCTTGGAGACCCATACTGGACCTTTCCATTCTAAATACCTTCTTGCAAGTACCCAAATTCAAGATGCTAACACTACAGCAGCTTCTTCCCATGTTGAGCAAGAAAGCTTGGCTAGTAACGTTGGACCTCAAGGAGGTATACCTGCATGTCCCTATCAGACAAAATTGCAGAAGATTCCTCCATTTTATTGCAGGTTTGACCCATTACCAATTCTCTGCACTGCCCTTTGGCTTATCTACTGCACCCAGGGTCTTCACAAAATGCCTGGCACCAGTAATTGCATACTGCAGACAAAGAGGAATTCAAATATATCCATATCTGAACGACTGCCTCATCCAAGCAGAAAGCAAGGACATTCTCTTACAACATCGAGCTTTTGTAAAATATCTTTTAAGTTGCCTAGGGTACACAGTAAATGAAAAGAAATCAAAACTAGTGCCCTCACAAAATATGACATTCCTGGGTGCCAGCTTGAATACAATGGCCCAGATGGCTTATCTGACGCCAGACAAACTACAACTGACTCAATACTTCAAAACAATGGCAACAAAGACCCAACTCCCTGCAAGAAAAATTCTGCAGGCCTTGGTCTTCATGGCATCTTGCATACTACTAATACCATTTGCAAAACTGCATATGAGGAAATTACAATGGTACCTAAAAAGCGTATGGACTCAACACAGCCACAGCTTGGAAACAATGATTCTTCTCATTCCCTGCCTTCAACAGGAGTTTCTATGGTGGTCACAGGCATGTCACCTCAACAAGGGTCAGCCTTTCACCTTGCCCCCAGCCAGGCAAATTATGACAACAGATGCATCGGACTATGCCTGGGGGGAACACATGGCAGGACGATGCGTTCAAGGCATATGGATTGCAGATCAAAGAAATCTGCACATCAATCAAAAAGAAATGCTCGCTGTACAGAATGCCCTGACCGCCTTCAAGGACCTCTTACAACCAGGACAGCTTATAATAAGGACAGACAACACCACCGTAATGTAATACATAAACAAACAAGAGGGTACACACTCCTACCCTCTATGCAGGCAAGCAATGACCTTGTGGAACACAGCACTGGAGTACCAAGTACAATTACAAGCTCAATTCCTGCCAGGAAAAAAGAACACATTGGCAGACGACCTAAGCAGAAACATCAAGGATCCCCACAAGTGGAAACTGGATCCACAAGTACTTGCAATGATAACTCAAAAATGGGGGCTACCAGACATAGTTTTGGGGGCTGGCAAACAGGTCTATCAGCTACCAAAATTTTGCACAAGGACATTTCGCCATCAAGCTTGGAAAGTGGACGCACTCTCATTCAGTTGGAAAATGCTGACAGTATATGCCTTCCCTCCATTGCCCCTTCTCCCAAAGGTGCTGCTGAAAGTCAGGATGGACAGACCCCAAATGATACTCATTGCCCCAGACTGGCCACGCCAGCACTGGTACCCACTATTAAGGAATATGGCCCAGGGCCCACCATGGATTTTACCACAAATTACTCATCTGCTCACACAGGAAGACAGTCAGATTCTACACAGCCAGCTCAAAACCTTAAATTTGGCTGCATGGCAAATCCCCTAAGCAACCAGCCAGCTCCTCTTTCACAAGCTGTTATGGATGTAATTCTGGAGGCCAGGAGGCCCAGCACCAGGAAAGCCTACTCAGACAAATGGAAAAGGTTTTGTTCCTGGAACCAAGCTAAAGGCCAATATACCCTTCAGCAGGACATACCTCAGATTCTACAATATCTAACCAAAATGTTACACAAAGGGCTTTCTTTTTCATCTATTAAGATCCACGCCTCAGCTATTTCAGCTCACTACAACACGGATCCTCCCTTATTCTCACATCCACTTCTAACGCAGTTTCTCAGAGGGGCCAAAAACATTAGGCCACCCAGGAGAGCACCAACACCAACTTGGGACCTCAATTTTTTTCTGGAAAAACTTACATTACCTCCTTTCAAGCCAGCTTTCTCAGCTGACTTAAAGTTTATATCATGGAAGACTGCCCTGCTACTAGCAATTACTTCAGCCAGAAGAGTCTCAGAGCTTCAGGCACTTATGGCAGTAGAGCCTTTCCTCATTTTTCATCAAGACAGAGTTTCTCTACGAACTAACCCCTCTTTTATGCCTAAGGTGGTATCCAGTGTGGCTCTAAATCAAACCATCCATTTACCCACTTTCTTTCCAAATCCACAAAACAAAGGAGAAAGACTCATTCACAGGCAGCTACACTGCTGCTTGGACAAAACTAAGGTCTTCAAGAAGTCTGACCAGCTTTTGGTATCCTATGCTACAGCATCACAAGGAAAGGCTATCTCAAAACAGACCATTTCCAAATGGATAGGACATTACATATGTTTTTGCTACACCCACCATGGAAAACCAGTTCCTGCTAACATAAGGCCCCACTCTCCCAGGACAGCAGCTACATCTACAGCCTTCCTCAGGGGGGTGCCAACCAAGGATATTCTGGAAGCTGCAACTTGGAGTTCAGTACACACCTTCACCAAACACCATCACTTACCACTTTACTCTAAGACTAGAGCTGGCTTTGCCACTGCAGTTTTGCAGGGCCTCCTAGCCTCCTCTAATCCTGTTTGACTCCACCTCCCATCCTTAGCTTTGGGATTCAACCCAAGTGTGATGACTGCAGCAGGGTAACACGATGAACATATTAGTTTTGTACCTTCCATAAATGTAGATGTTCGAGTGTATACCCTGCTGCAGTCCAGGTTACCCTCCCTCCATCCCCTCTGACCTAACTAAAACCTTTCCACACCTTAGATTCTGATACAACCTTTGTGGTGTATTTGCTTATAGCTGGAGGGATGTTTTGTTTGTGCTACATTTCTATTATTGGTACTACATACTGTCCACCTTTTTAGGGGACACCTGACATCTGGGGCAAGAAAAACTGAAGAAAATGGCGTCTGATGCCTCTTGTATACCCCTGGCGCACTGACGTCAGGGAAGAGGCGACAGCAACCGACGCCAGACCAAGACATTGGAATTCGGGCGGGCTGACTGTGGGATCGCCTGACGGCAGGATAACCCAAGTGTGATGACTGCAGCAGGGTATACATTCGAACATCTACATTTATGGTGGGTACAAAACTGTACTTTATGTTGCTGCAAATGCCTCTTCAAGGGATGCTGCTTCTGGTTCAGTTCTGAGGTGATATTCATGGCTTTGGCTTCAACCTTTGCCTGATGATATTAAGGCTAAGTTGCTGGATGCTACTCTGGATAATACTGTTTTGTTTGGTGAAGTGGCTGCTGATTAAGAGTCTTCAGGACAATGGGGAAAGAGCTTAAGCATGTCTTTCTTTCTCCTGTGACTAAATTTCAATGGAACTACCCTTCTAAGTCAACCTTTGTTCGTAGGCAGTTTCACCCTCCTTCTAAAGGTAAAAAGGGTAGTAAACGGACTCCTCCTGCTAAGGCCACTCAGACTGCAGGGATTCTTAAGCCTTCCTTTCCTGACAAACCAGGTACTGTCTGACTATCCACCCATTCCCAGCCACAGTCCTCTTTCTCTTCTCCTTTATCTATGTCTCTCTCTCTCTCTCTCTCTCTCTCTCTCTCTCTCTCTCTCTCTGTTTAGCTCTGGATCACCTGGGATTCTTGGGTTCTGTCAGTCATTCGTCAGGGGTACTTCATGGTCTGATAAAACAAGCAGGTCTTTGCCAGAAGAAATATCAGCTTTATTCACAAAACCAAAACTGACTAAGCACTTTCACCCACCATTGGGCTTCTTCAGAGTCAGTGAACAATACAACAATAACTGCTTATATACTTAGTTAAGACAAAAAAATCACGAGTACCTTAAATGCAGTTAAGAATTAACCCTCCAACGTCCAACTTCAACTTGAACCCTTGTGCTTACTGAAACAGCATAAATACACTTAATATCAAACATATTGATGAATATAATACTGTAACATAGTAAAGTATTGTGATGAAGTAGTAAAACTGGGTGATCACGAAATGTGTAAAAATAATAATATATGTTAAATAATCTGAGATTTAAGTTTTAATACACAAGCTGTGGAAATACTTTCATTAATGCCTGGTGCATTAGATGCATCCAGGCGTAGCTGCCACATGCATTCTAACTTCTAGTAAGGTTTTATAATCTCCCCCAAAGTCTTTTGTATTTAACTTATCAATAACAAAAAATAAACATTTTTTGTAATTGGTATAAACAGTGCTGTGATTATAAAGAGCGTTAGTTGTTTTCTTATTCCTAATGTCCCTTATATGCTCCAAAATATGAAGTCTGAGGTTTCTTGTGGTCATCCCCACATAGAACGCAGTACATGATAGGCATGTAGCCACATAGACAACCATCCTTGTGTTACAGTTGCAAAGTCTTGGGCATCTTGTTGTTCTTTTGTAACTGCAAATTTGTACATATGGTCCGTCATTAATGTACTTACACAGACTACATGTATCGTATTTACTCATATGTGAGGGTCTGCTATCATAGTTTGTGGGATTTTTCTCAAATAATTCTTTTAAAGTAAAGCCGCTGCTGTTAATAAACTTGGGGGATATGCCTATAATGTTTTTAATATCTTGAGTAAAAACACTATCCCATACAGTATTAATAATGTTTCTAACTTTTGCCCCCGTTGGATTGAATTCCAGCACCATACCAGCAGAATAATTTTGACTAGGGTTGTCATTAGCAGGGATGTCTCCTTCAATCAGGGTTATGTTGTTGTCCATAAGGATGGGCTTAAAATCACCAGATCTTCTTCCCTCGATCTCTACTACATTTGTGAAGTAGTTCTGTCGGGTATCCTCTGTTCCTGAACTTATCTACCAATTTTGTCATTTCTACTTTGAAACAGGAATCTCGGCTTACCAACCTAGACATCCATGTCATTTGCCCCTTAACCACATTTTTCTTTTGGTGGTTCTGGTGGCAACTATTGTAATGCAAAAAGGAGTTACTATATGTTTTTTTACGAAAAATATTGGAATGTATTCCTTCATCTTTTATGTATAACTGAATATCCAGGAACTCAAGCTGATGCTTGTCAATCTGATTTGTAAATTTTAGAAACTCATTTGTTTGGTTCAAATAACTGATGAATGCCTCCACCTCATTCTTGGAGCCTTTCCAAAAAATCAGAATATTGTCCAAATGTCGTAAATATAACATGATTTTGGATGTATATTCTGATTTGAAAACAAAATTCTGCTCCCAGTCTGCCAACACTAGGTTTGCATGTATTGGTGCAAATCTAGCTCCCATCGCAACCCCATTGGTCTGTTTATAATATTCACCATCAAAGTATATGAAGTTATTGTGTAGTACCATGTCAAGTAATTCTGATAAAAGGCTTCTCCTTACTTGATGCAAATTACTATGATGTCCTTCAAGGATGCATCTGCAGTCCTTACAAATGGATTGTCCTGTCGTCAGGCAGCCCTTCGGTCGGCCGGATTCCAAAGTCTGGGTCTGGCCTCGGCTGGTGTCGCACTTCACCCGATGTCATAGCTGCAGTTCTTCGGGTATAAAGGCATCAGCCGACGCCATTTTCCTCAGTCTTTCTTGCCACGTGGCACCCGAAGCAGAAGCTGTTCGCAAGTGCCGGTCGGTCAGAACCAGAGATTACTACTACAAGTACCGAAGACTTCTAAAAAGCTAAGTACCCCGTTGGGGACTCTTTCTTGCCTCAGCCGATGTCAGAAAAAGTGAATAACTGTTTAAATTGTGGGAAACAAATACCTCATAAAGATTTCCACTCTTACTGCTTACCTTGCTTAGGCCCAGACCACGACGTAGCAGCTTGTCTAGCCTGTGCTTCTTTCAACCGACGAACGCTTAGACGTCGGTCTGAATTTGCTGAAGAGTTTTTCGGCTCCGCTTTTGTTTACATTATGCCGTTGGATACTCCGACTACGCAAATTTCCAAAAAACGCAAGGAAAAGGACCGACACTCGCGGTCCGTGGTTTCGGCCGAAACCGCGGTTAAGCCAACCGCGAGTGTCTGTTTCGGCTGAAACCGAGTCCACGGTTCTTCCTTCGGCCGAAAGCTTGCCACTTACCGAGGCCTCATCCACCTTGGCTGAATCTGCTACTGAAATCCCACCTGCTCCTGCAGGTTCTCAGGATTTATCAGATACTATCCCTTTGGATATTTCTACCCCTGCACGTGGAGCTGCTAGGCCTCCTGCATCCATGTCGATTAAGGCCTTTGCCAGGGCTAAAGCAGCAAAAACTACCAAAACTGTGCCTGCTAAGACTCCCTCTCACAGGCCCAGTTCTAGTTCACAAATGCTTAGTCTAGCAGAGGATCTCATTTCTTTGATCCGGGGATCCCAACCACATCCAGACAGGGCCTCTCACCCACCTCCAGAGAAGAGGACTAGAGTAGAGCCCCCTGAGCCAGTTTCTTCAGATGGCTCCTCTGATGAATCAGATAATTCAGACCCTCCAGAGGCCCCTTTTTCTCCTTATGAGGACTCTGATGCAGAAGAGTCCATTCCTTCTGCCTCTCCGCCTGAGGAATTTTCTTTGGGGAAACCTTGCATGCTATGAGGGAACAATTTCAATGGCAGGGCCAGGATTTTTCAGACTCTAGGAAAAGGCTTAGAACCTTTTTGCATTTGCCACAGCATAGGCCTTTAGCCATTCCTCCAGTACTTACTGTTGTGGATGATGCTTTTAATGATGCTTGTACTGCTCCTGATTCTCTTCCTCCGGCCCCTGCTAAGCCCGATAGGTACTACAGGGTTCCGGACACTCATTATCATTTGTATAAGGCCCCTTTTGCAAATCCCGAAACTATCTCCCAGGGACCCAAGGCTGTAGCAGCTATCTCCAAAACCCTCCCTCTGAAAGGGAATCTAGGGCCTTAGAGAGATGGGGTAAAAGAGTTTACACTTCTGCTACTCTTTCAGCTAGGGCCTTGAACTTTCAATTCCACATGATTCAGTATCAGGAATTTATGTTAGACCAGTTAACTAAAAAACTGTCCTCGGATGAACCATTAGACAAAAAATCTGTACAGGAAATGGTACAATAACATTCAGCAGGTCAGTAATCATTCCTTAAAATGCGGCTATGATGCACTGGAGGCTTCCTTTAGATCAGCCATGACTGGCACAGTGATCAGAAGACATGCATGGTTAAAAGAACAGTCCTTACCAGACCATGTTAAATCAAAGCTCCTAGATGCTCCCATGGATAAGCTCAATTTGTTTGGCTCCCCTGCACAGCAGGTGCTGAAGAAGGTGGAAGAGAAAGCAAAATCTGTCCAGACAGTCAAGGATTTCTTGCAGGTCCAGCCTCCATGGTTTAGCAGGAACTGGCCTTCCAGGAATTGGTCCTTTCCAGACACCTCCAGAGCTCCGAGAGGCAGGAATAGACGCTCAAGAGGCAGAGGTCAATCCAGAGGTGCCTACAGGGGACGTCAGTGGCAGACTAACAACCAGCGAGGTACAGCCACCACCACCACTTCCACAGGACAATCCCAGTGACTTGGCTCTGGCACCGCCTACCAGGGAACAACTAGAGGCACCCTTAGGTGGAAAGCTAGCCTTATTTTCAGTAAACTGGCATTACATCACAGGAGACAAATGGATTTTACAGACAATAGACCAAGGTTACAGGTTTCACTTCCATACTCTACCAAGGAAGAGAGGAATGCCAAACCTACCTCCAAATCAGAAGACAGAAGCTCTAGAACAAATAACTCACTTACTAAGGATGAGAGCTGTAGAAAGGGTACCATCTATGGAACAAGGGCAAGGATTTTACTCCAGACTTTTCCTGGTACCAAGAAAAGAAAACCAATGGAGGCCTATTCTCGACCTATCCGCTTTAAACACATACCTCATTGTTCCAAAATTCAAAATGCTGACCCTACAGCAGCTTCTTCCCATGCTGGGCAAGGAGTCTTGGCTGGTAACTCTAGATCTCAAGGAGGCATACCTGCACATCCCCATACGACCAAATTGCAGAAGATACCTCAGATTTCTTGCAGGATCAGAGCATTATCAATTCTCAGCATTGCCCTTTGGCTTATCCTACTGCGCCCAGAGTATTCACGAAATGCCTGGCATCAGTAATTGCTCATTGCAGGCTTCAGAGAATTCAAATTTACCCTTACCTGGACGACTGCCTGTTACAAGCGGACAACAAAAACAAATTAACAAAAGATTTGCAAAGGGTCATTCATCTACTACAAGCCCTGGGATACACAGTCAATATAAAAAAGTCAAGGCTGATACCATCCCAAAGGATAACCTTCTTGGGTGCAGATCTGGACACATCAAAACAAATGGCATTCCTGACAGTAGAAAAACAGGAGCAACTCCATTTCTACTTCATGGCATTAACAAAGCAGAACCAGCTAACAGCAAGAAAAGTCCTGCAAGCTCTCGGTTACATGGCATCCTGCATAATATTGATTCCACATGCCAGACTACATATGAGAAAGTTGCAGTGGTACTTAAGGAATTTATGGTCTCAGCACAAGCACAGCCTAGAAACCCAAATTCCAATAATTCCATGCCTGAAGCAAGAATTCCAATGGTGGGCTCAGGCCTGTCAAACAAACAAGGGACTGCCCTTCCACAGCACTCAACCAAGCCAGACCATCACAACAGACGCATCAGACCTCGGTTGGGGGGCACAGATGCTGGACAAGTGCATACAAGGCTTATGGACTCAAGACCAGCTGCACCTACACATAAATCAAAAGGAAATGCTGGCAGTAAAACTGGCAATTCAGGCATTCAGACCATTTCTTCGACAGGGCCAACTGCTGATAAGGACGGACAACACCACAGTTATGTGGTACATCAACAAACAGGGAGGCACACATTCATACCCTCTATGCCGGATGGCAATGGACCTCTGGAATGTGGCACTGAGCTTCAACATTCAGTTACAAGCAATTTTTGTGCCAGGAAAAGAAAATATACTAACAGACATCCTAAGCAGAACTTCCACGGATGCCCATGAATGGATGCTGCATCCGGACATCTTCAAAACCATTACAAGGAAATGGGGACTACCCGAAGTAGACTTATTTGCATCCCCACACAATCACCAACTGAAAAAATTCTGAACAAGGACGTACCACCCACTTGCTTGGAAAGTGGACTCCCTATCTTTCAGTTGGAAAAACCTGACAGCATATGCATTCCCACCTCTTCCTTTGATGCACAAGGTGCTATTGAAGATCAAAGAAGACCGTCCAAGGATCATCCTGATAGCTCCAGACTGGCCAAGGCAACATTGGTACCCATTACTGAGGAGTATGTCTCGGGAACAAATATGGCCTCTGCCTCTAGTTCCCTTGCTGTTAACACAGAACAACTTCAAAACCCTGCATCCAAGCCTGAAAACACTGCAGCTGGCTGCCTGGAACATTGCATAAGACAAAATAACCCAGATTTATCTCAAAGGGTTAAAGACATTATCTTGGAGGCTCGCAGACCCTCAACAAGAAAAAATTATTCAGCAAAATGGAAAAGATATCTCATTTGGAGTACAGCAAAGGAGAGAATGTGTCACTGGTAAACATAGCTAACATCCTGGAATACTTGGCAGAGCTCTTCCACAACGGCCTGTCCTATTCTTCCATTAAGATTCATGCATCAGCTATTTCAGCAGAATACAACTTGGATCCTCCAGTCTTCTCTCATCCTCTGCTCAGGCAGTTTCTGAGAGGAATTAAAAATGTAAAACCACCTAGGAAGCCACCATTGCTAGCATGGGACTTGAACTTTGTGCTAGAAAAGTTGACACTACCTCCTTTCGAACCAGCAGCAACAGCAGAATTACAATACTTATCATGGAAAACTGCTTTCCTGCTTGCAATCACTTCAGCAAGAAGGGTTTCTGAGCTACAGGCATTAATGGCAGTACAGCCCTTCCTGATCTTCCATCAAGATAGTGTCCATGAGAACTAATCCTACTTTTATGCCAAAGGTGGTCTCCAGGGTATCTTTAAATCAAGCTATCCACCTACCTACATTCTTCCCCAACCCACAGAACAGGGGAGAAAGACTGTTGCATACCTTGGATGTACATAGACAATTACGTTACTACCTGGACAGGACCAAGAGCAACAGAAAAACTGACCAGCTACTGGTAGCATATGCAACAGGAATGGAAGGAAAAGCAATTTCAAAACAGACAATCTCTAAGTGGATAGGAAATTGCATTAGATTTTGTTACTCCTACCATGGGAAGAAAACTCCAGAAAACATCAGGCCTCACTCTACAAGGGCTACAGCCACTACCACAGCTTTTTTATGAGGAGTGGCTACCAAAGACATTTTAGAGGCTGCTACTTGGAGCTCCGTGCATGCATTTGCCAAGCATTATAATTTACCTTTATACTCCAGATCCCGAGCAGGCTTTGCCACTGCTGTTTTGCAAGGGATCTTAACTACACCATAATCTTATTTCTCCTCCTCCCCCAGTTTGGCTATGGTATTCTACCCATTTGTAAGGACTGCAGATGCATCCTTGAAGGACATAGTACAGTTTTGTACCTACCATAAATGTAGATGTCCGATAGGCATGCATCTGCAGTCAGGATTACCCACCCTCCTTCCCCTCTGTGGTACTCCTAGGGTATTTGCCCATCTTGTAGCTAGCTAGGGGAATCTATTATGGTGTATTTGTTTGTATATATGTACATACATGCTTATTTTTTGTTTGCTCTCTACTATTTGGAACCATTTGCATTTATCCAAATTTAGCCTTCCTAGAGGGCACCTGGCATCTGGGGCAAGAAACACTGAGGAAAATGGCGTCGGCTGATGCCTTTATACCCGAAGAACTGCAGCTATGACATCGGGTGAAGTGCGACACCAGCCGAGGCCAGACCCAGACTTTGGAATCCGGCCGACCGAAGGGCTGCCTGACGACAGGACAACCCATTTGTAAGGACTGAAGATGCATGCCTATCGGACATCTACATTTATGGTAGGTACAAAACTGTACTTTTTGACAGGCTATTACTAAACATTTCCAACCCAATCTGGTAGGGGATCACTGAAAACAGATGGATGACATCAACCGTCACAAACCAAAATTCTTCATTAACATCAATATTGGTATTCCTAATACAATCCAGACAATGCCACGAATATTTCAAAATATATGGTAATTTGTCAAATATGTTACATGTGACATCAATGTAGGCCGCTAGAGGTTCTGTCTTTGAACCCCTCGCTGCAACAGTGGGCCTGAATGGTGGACAATTTTCATTCTTATGGATTTTAGGAATACCAAATATTGATGGAATGATGGGATGTTCCACCGAAAGATATTTAAATTCATCATATGAAATAATCCCATCACATAAATATTCATAGAGTTGCCAATCAATCTTCGCATAAGCACATTGTACGTCAAATTTAGAGACCATTTCATAGGTTTCCACATCGTTGAGTAATAACCGCATTCTACAGTCATACACTAGGTTAGTCATAATAACAACCCCTCCACCTTTATTGGGTTTCATAACCGTGTATTGGTTGCTACTGGACAATTCTTTTAGACAAAACTGTTCTGCTGAGGTTAGGTTGCTGTCGGACAGTGATGTTCTTCATCTCACATTGCTGCAGTCCTTACTTATGGGTAGTCCGCTGTCCTCGGTCGGCCCGAATACCAAAGTATTAGGCTGACGTCGGTCATGGGCGCACAGCCCTGACATCAGAGCGTCAGGGTATAAAAGCGCATGACCGACGTCATATCCTCAGTCTTTTTTGCCGCATGGTCCGATGCAGAAGCAGCGTTGCAAGTGCCGTTCGGCTTTCTGAAATTTTTCGTTTTCGGAGTTTCAGACATACCAAGTTGGGCTAAGTACCCCGTTGGGGAGCATTTTTGTTTTTTCTTGCCTCAGTTATTTACCGGATGTCAGAAAAAGTGAATAATTGTATTTCTTGTGGGAAGCAGATACCGCATAGGGATTACCACTCGCTTTGTATCCCTTGCTTGGGACCGGAGCACGACGTAGTTGGGTGTCGGTTTTGTGCTAGGTTTAATAAGCGCACTATTAAGAGAAGGCTAGATTGCGCTAGGTTAGTCTTTGGCAAGCGGTGTAATTATAATATGCCGTCGGATCCTCCGGCCGCTTCCTAAGAAGCGTAAAGACAAATCTGTAAAGCCTAGGCAGGATGATTCGTCCATTTCGGACGCCAGTCCTTTAGAGACTGCAGTGGAACAGGTGGATCCGGCTGAAGTTTCTGTTGAGTCTCAGGGGGAAACCTTGATTTTACAGGATGTGGCCTCACAGGAGTCAGGTCAGGCTGAAGGGGCCTCTCAGGTTACTATTCTCCCTTCTTTGCCTAAGGGGGTTAGGCCTTCTGCTACTGTTTCTAGGGCTCCTTCTAAGGGCAGGTCGGTTTTGCCTTCTTCTGGAGTTAGTTCTGGTTCTTCAGGGTCTGTACCTAAGAAGCATATGCTTAAAATGGCAGAAGATTTGATTACTTTAATTAGAGGTTCCATGCCCCCTCCTGATAAGAGGCCCAGGGTAGAGCCAGAGTTGGAAAGTTTGGAGCAGGCCTCAGATGATTCTGAGTCTTCTGCTGAAGATATTCCAGATTTTCCTCCTTATTCGGATTCCGATGCAGAGGATTCTACTCCTTCTGCTTCCCCTCCAGAGGATTTTTCATTTTCAGAAACCTTACACTCTATGAGGGAACATTTTAAGTGGGAAGGACAGGATTACTCAGATTCCAGAAAAAGGCTTAGAGAGTTCTTGTTTTTACCACAGCATAGACCCTTGGCTATTCCTCCTGTTTTGGATGTTGTTCAGGATGTTTTTTCGGAGGCCTCATTTAATCCAGATTCTATGCCTCCTGCACCAGTTAAACCGGACAGGTATTATAGGGTACCTGAGGCTCATAAATATCTATATAAGAGTCCTAGGGCGGACCCAGAAACTATTAGTCAGGGGCCTAAGGGTGTTAGGGCTTCGGTTGTAAAGAATCCGGTTCCTCTAGATAAGGAATCTAGAGCTTTGGACAGATGGGGTAAGAAGGTGTACACCTCTTCTACTTTAGCAATGAGGGCTTTAAATTGCCAGTTTCATATGTTGAAATATCAGAATTTCCTTCTTTCTCAGCTAAAATCTAAAGTGGATGCTTTGGCAGAGGGCATAGAGTGTAAAGAATTGCAAGATTTGGTGCATGTTTCTGAACAGGTGGGGAAACATTCTTTGCAGTGTGGCTTTGATGCTTTGCAGGCTTCTTCTAGAGTGGCTGCCACTGGTTCAGTTCTTCGTAGGCATGCCTGGCTTAAGGATCAGAATTTATCTGAGCATGTTAAGTCTAGAATTCTGGATGCCCTTTACAGTCCGAAGTTTTGTTTGGTCCTCCTGTGGAGTCTGTTTTGAAGAAAATGGAGGACAAGGCTAAGTCTATGCAGACTGTTAAAGATTTTTGCAGGTTCAACCTCCTAAGTTTAGTAGAAATTGGCCTGCTAAGGGGTGGACCCTTCTTCTGATTCCCAGTCTAGGGGTAGATCTAGGCGTGGTAGGGGCAGAGCTCAGAGTACCTTTAGGCCTAGAACATGGAGTTCGCCTGCTCAATCTGCTGGTGAGGGTAGGGGCCAGTCCTTTCGTAAACAGGCCCAATGACCTGCATTTTCAGCTGCCAGATTCTTCTTGCCTGGCAGCTCCTTTGGGAGGAAAGCTAGCTCTTCAAGCAAAATTGGTTTTAATCACCCAAGACAAATGGGTGTTGGACATTATAAACAAAGGTTACAAGTTTTATTTCCATACATTGCCTCCTTTCAAAGGTATGCCAGACATTCCTCCTCGGCAAAGGATGGAGGCTCACAAACAGATTTCTTTACTTCTTCACATGGGAGCTATACAGCCAGTACCTCCTTCAGAAGTGGGTCTAGGGTTTTATTCCCGCCTGTTTCTAGTACCAAAGAAAGGGAACACGTGGAGACCGATTTTGGATTTATCTCTCCTCAACACTTATTTGGACATTCCAAAGTTCAAAATGTTGACATTACAACAACTTTTGCCTCTGCTGGGAAAAGATCACTGGATGGTAACTCTGGATCTAAAAGAGGCTTATCTTCATGTTCCTATCAGGCCCAGTTGCAGGAAGTACCTGCGTTTTCGAGCTGGAAATTTACATTATCAGTTCTCTGCATTGCCCTTTGGCTTATCTACTGCCCAGAGTGTTCACAAAGGTTCTGGCTCCAGTGATAGCCTTTTTCAGGATGGAAGGAATACAAATTTATCCTTATTTGGACGATTGCCTGATTATTGCACAAGACAAGGACGAGCTTCTTCAGCATCTACAGTATGTGATGGTAGTGTTAAGATGCCTAGGGTATTCTGTGAACGAAACAAAGTCCAGTCTAGTACCCTCTCAGGACATGTGCTTTCTGGGTGTGAGACTGAATACAGCTTCCCAGATGGCCCTTTTGACCCCGGACAAACAGAAAAGTCTTTCACTTTATTTCCATCAAATGTCTCTACAGTCCAGGCTGACTGCAAGGACAGTCCTTCAAGCCTTGGGGTTCATGGCATCTTGTATTCTGGTGCTTCCCAATGCCAAATTGCATATGAGGAAGCTTCAATGGTATCTCAAAAATCTATGGCCACAACACTGCCAGGATCTAGACACTGTCATTCAGATAATACCTTGCATTCAGAAGGAATTTTTGTGGTGGGCTCAGGAATGTCACCTAAACAAGGGACTCTCTGTGACCCGACCAGAGGCGAGTCAGATTCTAACGACGGATGCCTCGGACAAGGCTTGGGGAGCACACCTCAATGGAAAATGGGTGCAAGACACGTGGCCTGCCAGACTTCAACATTTGCATATCAACTTGAAGGAGATGTTAGCAGTACAATTTGTATTGATGGCTTTCAAGGATTTACTTCACCCAGGGCAGGTGTTGATTCTAACAGACAACACAACTGTCATGTGGTACATCAACAAGCAAGGGGGAACTCATTCGTACCCTCTTTGCAGACAAGCGATGATTTTGTGGGAAACAGCTCTCAGTTACAACCTCAATCTTCAGGCAAGATTTCTCCCAGGAGCACAGAACTCCTTAGCAGATGTATTGAGCAGACAAATAGTGGATCCTCACGAGTGGAAATTGGATCCTCAGGTATTTCAAGAGTTGACAGTGTCATGGGGAACTCCAGACATAGATCTGTTCACTTCTCCACTAAATTACCAGTTGCCAAAGTTTTGCACAAAAAGGTTTCATCCCACAGCTTGGAAGGTGGACGCTCTGTCATTCAGTTGGAACAATCTTCATGTATATGCCTTTCCACCTCTACCTCTTCTGCCCAAGGTTCTCTTGAAGGCCAGACAAGACAAGCCATCCATGATCCTGATAGCACCGGATTGGCCTTGACAACATTGGTACCCACTACTGAGGAGTTTGGTCCGAGAGCCTCTATGGCCTCTGCCTTTGATTCCACACCTTTTGTCTCAGGAGGGCATTCACTTTCTCAATGTCAGAATTCAGTCTCTGCATCTAACAGCCTGGCATATTCTGTTTTAGATTCTGGAGGTTCTCAGCTTCCACAACAAGTTTTGAATGTTATTTTGGAGGCCAGGAGGCCTAGTACAAGGAAAGTTTATGCTGATAAATGGAGGAGATTTTTTATTTGGAGCAAAGGGAAGGACTTTGATGTTTCCAAGCCTAATTTGAGTGCTTCCTTACAATATCTTACTGAGTTATTAGACAAAGGTTTGTCCTTCTCCTCCATAAAGGTTCATGCTGCAGCCATTTCGGCTAATTATGACTGTGACCCTCCTTTATTCTCTCATCCTTGGTTTAAGCAGTTTCTCAGAGGGGCAAAGAACATAAGACCCCCACGTAGAGCTCCTACTCCTGCTTGGGATCTCAATTTTGTGTTGGAAAAGCTTACTCTACAACCTTTTGAGCCTGCAGCTACTGACGAGTTAAAGTATTTGTCATGGAAAACTGCTTTTTTGTTGGCCATTACTTCTGCAAGAAGGGTTTCTGAATTACAGGCCCTTATGGCAGTGGAGCCTTTCTTGATTTTTCATAAGGATAGGGTATCTTTGCGTACTAATCCTTCCTTTATGCCTAAAGTGGTTTCTAGTGTGGCCTTAAACCAAACTATTCATTTGCCTACTTTTTATGCAAATCCTCAAAATAAAGGGGAGAAGATTTTGCATACTTTGGATATTCACAGGCAGTTGCGTTATTTATTTGAGCAGAACCAAGGAGTTCAGACAGTCTCAGCAGTTGTTTGTTTCTTTTGCTTTGAGTTCACAGGGTAGACCTGTTTCAAAACAAACTATTTCTAAATGGATTGGGTTTTGTATTTCTTTTTGTTATTCCCATCATGGTAAGGAGATTCCGACTGGAATCAGACCTCCATTCCACTAGAGCTACTGCAACTTCCACTGCCTTTCTAAGGGGGGTAGCTACAAAGGATATTTTGGAAGCAGCCACTTGGAGTTCAGTACATACTTTTTCTAAACATTACCACCTTCCTCTTTACTCTAAGTCTAGGGCTGGATTTGCCACTGCAATTTTACAGGGCATTTTAGCAGCCCCTAATGCTTTATGATTTTGCCAACCTCCCTCTCCCGTTGCTTTGGGATTCTACCCATAAGTAAGGACTGCAGCAATGTGAGATGAAGAACATAGTACAGTTTTGTACCTACCATAAATGTAGATGTTCGAAGATCCACATTGCTGCAGTCCAATCCCTCCCTCCTTCCCCTCTGTAGCTTAGCTTGGTTATATGGTTTGGGTGATGGCTGTAGTTGGGCATATCTTTTGGGAAGGTACTCTGTTTTTTGGCTGTGGCCTTTCTTTTAGGGCCTTCTGACATCTGGGGCAAGAAAAGACTGAGGATATGACGTCGGTCATGCGCTTTTATACCCTGACGCTCTTATGTCAGGGCTGTGCGCCCATGACCGACGTCAGCCTAATACTTTGGTATTCGGGCCGACCGAGGACAGCGGACTACCCATAAGTAAGGACTGCAGCAATGTGGATCTTCGAACATCTACATTTATGGTAGGTACAAAACTGTACTTTTCTCTTTCAAGACATCTATGTAATTGTACCCCACACAATCGCTCAAAAATCATAACTGCTGGGTTATATGGGGGGGGAATAAACACACTGCTTCTTTTCAGACTTAAATACTTATTATCCAAATCTGGGGAAATTTTATTGCCAAAAAACAGCCTTAAATTAAGTAGTCTGGTATATAGTCTAAGATTTACCAATAGTCTCCCTGTCTCATATCTAAAAGTGGGGACAAACGAAAAACCTCATTTAAATAAATTAACGTGATACTCAGTAATCACAAAATCTGAATAATTATAAATTTTAAAATCATGGTCACCCTGTAATTAATTGTAGTGCTGTTACAATCAACCTCACTGAATTAATCAAGAATGACGTCATCCCTATTATCAGAAAGCACCTCAACTGAAGACACATTCTAAATTTCACCACCAAACAATGTAGAAAAATCTAATTGTTGTAATTCACTTGGTGATTGTGCCACTGATTGTAACGTGTTTGGCACTGACCTCCCCATCTCCCCCTTGGTTGGTAATTCTGTCGCCTCAGGGTTCTCGTATCCACGTAACTCTGATATTGGTCCCAGTTCCTTATCCAGTCTGAGCCCCTTAATGGTTGCCCACTGTCTAAAAAAGCATCATTGTTACCTCATATGTTTGTTTGCACAACCCCAGATTCATCTCTAGAATCCCTAGCGGGCTCTAGGTTCTGACTCTCACCCCCCCCCCCCCCCCATGTTAGTATCCCACCTTTGGAAGGGATAGGCCCTTTTTTCCTTATATTCTAATGTGTCTCTAATAATTTTTTTTTGCTTTCTTTCTAACCCATTTTTGATGAATTTATCCAACCCATTTTTGACGAATTTATCCACCTCTATTAAAATTCTATCAAATCGTGCCTTGTTAACCTCAAACAATAAGTCATTAAAAATACTGTGTTTTAAGTTCAACAATTCGTTTTTTAATTTAGTTAATTTGGCTGTATTATCTCTAATGATAATCCACATTAAATCCATCCCAGAACGGTCATATAGCACCAACAATTCCTGAAAAGTTTCTGTATTTTCCTGAATAACCATAGGCAATTTAAAAACTCTGTCCCCTCGGCACCTGGTTAAGCTCAGTGTATATCAATCCCAATAAACCATTTTCAAACTTTCAATAATAAAATTCAAAAGACCTCCCCTCTGTCAAGCTCTGACAAATATTTTATGTTCTAAGGTAATATTGTTTGAGTATGCAGCTCTACAAAGTGTAACAATAAGTAATGAACAACATTTAATTGTATAATACTAAAATTTCAGGCCCTGTGAAACTGTAGCCACCACTGTACTCTTAAATCGTTTATTGATTCAGGTTTATAATACACTCAAAACAGGCTTTCAGCACCTGGAGAACTCGTAAAAAAAAACACATAAAGTGAAAAAACATAAAACAGTGAAATGTCAGTTCTTTGTAAAAGCCACAATTAGCAAGCAGTTCTGTTCATCGTTGGATGTAGAACCTGATTAAATTGCAGGCATCTTAATTCTGCCTAAAAAAACAAACCAACATACAAAACGGGCCTTGTTGGCCTCAATTACGTCCCCTTCAAAAGTTATTGCACTATGTAGTGTTGAACAAAATTCCCTACTTCACAATTAAAAATTAAAAATAATTAAAATAAAAAAATGCCAGCGTGTTTCTCCGCTCAAAATTAGAAACTTGTACTATGAACAAGAAAAACTAGGCTCCTCTGTACTAAACACCATTTATAATCAATGCCCAGTAAAATCAGTGTTGTTTTCACTCAGTACACATGAAGAAAAAAAAAGTAAACAGTACTGTATACGAAAAACACGCTGCACCTTGCAGTATAGATGGTTTGTCCATTAAAGTTCTTATCCTGTGCGTTGCAAAGCCAGGAATATACACTCAAAATGCTTCTTAAAGAGATGGTAAAGCAGTAATTAACAATTAACAAATCTGCTTACCAGCTCAAAGTCCCAAAGCTGAGTGTAGAATGTGTAGTATTCACCGAGCAGTCCAACTTGCAGAAGCAGACACAGGAAAGTAGAAATCCTCAAGCACGAGGAGCTGGTGCAGCCGCACTATATGGCGCAACCAAGCACGCAGTTCACTACGCAAAGGTCTGTTTTGTAAAACACTGATTGATGTTCTGCTCCAAATATGAATGTTCAACCGGGAAGAAAAAAACAGCTATTCAGCCCAACTGTATCCATCCTCGAACATAACTGTGCTGTATCACACATACAGCCTTTCCAAACCGAATATTGCACTCGGTCAATTCAAATTTGAGGAACTGGTCCTGATAAATGTAAGGTACTCACAAATATTCGATGAAAGTTATTTGCTCAAAGTTCAAGAGATATAAATGCACACAGCTTTTCAGCACAAAATCTTTCAAGCTCAGCAATTGCAGCCAATAATCCCCTCTGGTAAACAAGCCTGCAGCAAGATGCAACCATCAAATGGACAGAGTAACACTAATAAAACAAGCAGGTCCTTGCCAGAAGTAACATCAGCTTTATTCACAAAACCAAAACTGACTAGGCCCTTTCACCCACCATTGGGCTTCTTCATAGTCAGTGAACAGTACAACAATAATTGCTTATATACTTAGTTAAGACAAAAAAAACATGAGTACCCTTAAATGCAGTTAAAAATTAACCCTCCAACATCCAACTTCAACTTGAACCCTTGTGCTTACTGAGACAGCATAAATACACACAATAATATCAAACATATTGATGAATATAATACTGTAACATAGTAAAGTATTGTGATGAAGTAGTAAAATTGGGTGATCATGAAATGTGTAAAAATAATGTGTTAAATAATCTGAGATTTAAGTTTTAATACACAAGCTGTGGAAATACTTTCATTAATGCCTGGTGCATTAGATGCATCCAAGCGTAGCTGCCACAGGCATTCCTTAAGTTCTAGTAGGGTTTTACAATCTCCCCCAAAGTCTTTTGTATTTAACTTGTCAATAACAAAAAATAAACATTTTTTGAAATTGGTACAATGCTGTGATTATGAAGAGCGTTAGTTGTTTTCTTATTCCTAATGTCCCTTATATGCTCCAAAATATGAAGTCTGAGGTTTCTTGTGGTCATCCCCACATAGAACGCAGTACATGACAGGCATGTAGCCACATAGACAACCATCCTTGTGTTACAGTTACAATGTCCTGGGCATCTTGGTGTTCTTTTGTAACTGCAAATTTGTACATATGGTCCGTCATTAATGTACTTACACAGACTACATGTACTGCATTTACTCATATGTTAGGGTCTGTTATCATAGTTTGTGGGACTTTTCTCATATAATTCTTTTAAATTAGAGCCTCTGCTGTTAATAAACTTAGGGGCTATGCCTATAATGTTTTTAATATCTTGAGTAAAAACACTATCCCATACAGCATTAATAATGTTTCTAACTTTTGCCCCTGTTGGATTGAATTCCAACACCATACCAGCAGAATAATTTTGACTAGGGTTGTCATTAGAAGGGATGTCTCCTTGATTCAGGTTTCTGTTGTTGTCCATAAGGATGGGCTTAAAAATCGCCAGATCTTCTCCCCTCTATCTCTTTACTACTTTTGTGAAGTAGTTCTGTCTGGTATCCTCTGATGTTCTTCGTGTTTCACTGTTGCAGTCATTGCATTAGGGTAATCCTTTTTGCAGGTTGCCCTCAGTCGGCCTGAATTCCAAAGTCTTGGGTCCTGTGTCGGTTGCTGTTGCCCCTTCCCTGACGTCAGGTCGTCAGGGGTATAAAAGGTGCAGCTGACACCATTTTCTTCAGTCTTTCTTGCCATGCGGTGCCCGAAGCAGAAGCAGTTCGCAAGTGCCGGTCGGCCGACTTTTCAGATTTTTGTGTTCGAGTTTCAGATCCAAAGTCTTCATTAAAGCTAAGTACCCTGTTGTGGAAATTTTTTTCTTGCTCCAGACCGATGTCAGAAAAAGTTAATTGTATTTCTTGTGGAAAGCAAATACCTCATAAGGACTTTCACTCTTACTGTATTCCTTGCCTAGGCCCTGACCACGACGTTTCAAGTTGTCGGTTTTGTGCTCGATTTAACCAACGCACTATTAAGCGTCTGTATGATTTTGCATTAAACTATTTTGGGCACAGATTTAATTATAAAATGTCGTTGGATAGCCATCCGGCTACCAGAGTTCACAAAAAACGCAAAGAAAAAGAAAGACAACAGAGGCCAAAAACCGACGACGAAGCTTCTCCTAAGCCAGTCGCCAGTTCGCCAGTTCTCAGTGAGGTGTTTTCGCAGCCCCTGACACCTGCTACTTTAGAGTTGCAGGCCGCTACCGACTCCCACGTGGAGTCGGCCAAACCACTGGAAACTCAAGGTATTGGAGCCTCGGACACTATTCCCTCAGATGGGTCCAGAGCCACTAAGCAGGCACCGGCTTCTGAGGGTGTATTCAGACCTAAACATCTATACATTAAACCGACTACCGCTTCAAAGGCAAAGACTAAAGCACCTTTAAAGACAAAGAAAACAACTCAAGAGCCACATGGAACAGGCCTACATGCGCAAAAAACAGATGCTCAAAATGGCCGAAGACTTGATTACCATGATCAGGGGCTCCCATCCCCCTCCTGATAAGAGGCCTAGGCAAGCGACAGACTACGAATCTTCAGATCAGGTTTCTATTTTTTCTGATTCCTCTTCTGATCAGAAATATTCACTTCCCCCCTATGAGGATTCTGATGCTGAAGAATCTATTCCTTCAGCTTCTCCTCCTGAGGACTATTCTTTTGGGGAAACCTTGCATACCATGAGGAAGCATTTCCACTGGGAGAGCCAAGATTTTTCAGAATCTAAAAAGAGGCTCAGGGACTTCCTTTTACTACCTCAACACAGGCCTTTAGCCATTCCACCTGTGTTAGACATTGTAGATGTGTTTTCTGAGTCTAGTCTGACCCCTGACTCCTTACCTCCAGCTCCTGTTAAGCCTGACCGATATTACAGGGTTTCTGACTCTCATAAATTCCTTTTCAAAAACCGTACTGCAGACCGAGAAACTATTTCACAGGGTCCTAAAGGGATTAAGGCTTCCACTGCAAAAAACCCTACCCCCTCTGACAGAGATTCTAGGGCACTGGATAAATGGGGAAAAAAAGGTTTACACATCTGCTACCTTGGCTATAAGGGCCTTAAACTGTCAGTCTCATATGCTCACATATCAGCAACATGTCATGACATTGCTTAAACAGAAAATGTTGTTAAACTCTGAATGTGCAGAAAACAAAGAATGCAGGATTTATTGCATGCAGCTGAACAAGTTGGAAAGCATACTTTGCAATGTGGTTTTGATTCTCTGGAGGCCTCCTGCAGGGCCGCAGTTACGGGTCCTGTAATTAGGAGGATGCTTGGTTAAAGGAACAAAATCTGCCTGATCATGTCAAAGTTAAATTATTAGATGCACCATTACAGCATGATACTCTGTTTGGTGTTAAAGCAGAAGAGGTGTTAAAGAAAATGGAGGACAAAGCTAAATCTATGCAAACTGTCAAAGATTTTTTACAAGTACAGCCACCTAGGTTTAGTAGACACTGGCCTACAAAGAATTGGTCCTTTCCAGTGTCAGACAGACCTCAAAGGGGCAGATCCAGATGCCCTAGAGGCAGGACCCAGGCGCAAGGTTCATACAGGTCAAAACAATGGGGTGCTTCTACCTCCAAAAGTGGAGAAGACAAATCGCAACCATACAGGAAACAGTCCCAATGACTTCCCCCTGCCTGCACCAAGCACTTATCTCCTGGCAGCACCTTTAGGGGGAAAAAATAGCACTTTTTTCTCAGAATTGGCACATTATAACCCAAAACAAGTGGGTTCTAAACATAGTGTCACAAGGTTACAAGTTTCACTTCCATACCCTGCCAAAGGCAAATGGTTGGCCAGATCTGCCAAAAGATTCAATGGGCAGAGGCACAAAAACAAGTCTCATCCCTCATGGACATGGGGGCTATTCAACAAGTACCACAGCAAGAGCAGGGACAAGGATTTTACTCAAGACTGTTCTTGGTACCCAGAAAGGACAAAGCCTGGAGACCAATACTGGACCTATCTATTCTAAACACTTTCCTGGATATTCCAAAATTCAAAATGTTGACCTTGCAGCAGCTTCTGCCCATGCTGGGCAAAAAGGCTTGGCTCGTGACCTTAGACCTAAAAGAGGCATACCTGCATGTCCCAGTCAGGCAATCCTGCAGAAGATACCTCAGATTCAAAGCTTGCTCAATGCATTACCAATTCTCTGCACTGCCCTTTGGCTTATCTACTGTGCCCAGGGTCTTTACAAAGTGCCTGGCACCAGTAATCGCTTACTGCAGACAAAGAGGAATACAAATATATCCCTACTTGGACGACTGCCTAATTCAAGCAGAGAACAAGGACATTCTACTACAGCATCTGGCGTTTGTGAAAAGACTTTTAACATGTCTAGGGTGCACAGTCAATGAAAAGAAATCAAAACTAGTACCCTCTCAAGAGATAATATTCCTGGGTACAACCTTAAATACAACTGCCCAGATGGCTTATCTCACACCAGACAAAGGCAACTGACTACCTATTTCAAAAGATTGGCAACAAAGGCCCAGTTATCTGCAAGAAAAATTCTGCAGGCTTTGGGCTTCATGGCATCCTGCATCCTACTAATTCCATATGCAAGACTGCATATGAGGAAACTTCAATGGTACCTAAAAAGTGTCTGGACGCAACATTGCCACAGCTTGGAAACAATGATTACTTTCATTCCCTGCCTGCAACAGGAGTTTCGATGGTGGGGCGAAGGCTTGTCACCAAAACAAGGGACAGCCATTCACTCTACCCACAGCCAGGCAATCAATAACAACAGATGCATCAGATTATGCCTGGGGAGCACACATGGCAGTAAAATTATTCAGGGCACATGGTCCACAAACCAAATGCATCTACATATCAATCAAAAAGAGATGCTATCTGTCCAAAATGCCCCGACAGCCTTCAAGGACCTTCTTCATCTGGGACAACTACTGATAAAGACAGACAACACCACGGTCATGTGGTATATAAACAAGCAGGGAGGCACACATATTCTTACCCCCTTTGCAGACTAGCCATGGCTTTGTGGGACACAGCATTGACTTACCAAGTTCATCTGCAGGCACAATTCCTGCCAGGGAAGGAAAATACTCTGGCAGACGAATTAAGCAGAAACCTAATGGATCCCCGCGAGTGGCAGCTGGATCCCCAAGTCTTAAGCATGATAACAAGGGAATGGGGATGCCCGGACATAGATCTATTTGCCTCCCCTCACAACTACCAACTAAAAAGATTCAGCACTAGGACTTATCACAGACAAGCATGGAAAGTGGACGCCTTATCTTTCAACTGGAAAAACCTGTCAGTATATGCCTTTCCTCCACTGCCTCTCCTCCCCAAGGTACTCCTAAAGGTCAGACAGGAGAAACCAAAGATGATACTGATTGCCCCAGACTGGCCCCGCCAGTACTGGTACCCGATCATAAGGAACTTGTCTCAATACCCAGCCTGGACCTTACCTCTAATAACTCATCTACTGTCCCAACACAGCAATCAGATCCTGCACAGCCAACTCAGGACCCTGAACCTGGCAGCATGGCGGATAATGTAGCCATACAAAGCACACCTCACAGTAAAGCTGTAATGGATGTCCTTTTGGAAGCCAGAAGGCCTAGTACTAGGAAATCTTATGCTGGAAAATGGAAGAGATTTTGTGCTTGGAACCAGGCACAAGGAACTGATACAGCTGTACCAAATATTCCTCAGATTTTGCAATACTTAACTGAGATGCTGGACAAAGGCCTATCTTTTTCATCAATTAAAATTCATGCCTCAGCCATTTCGGCTCATTACAATAGAGAGTCACCAATCTTTTCTCATCCTTTATTAAGGCAGTACCTCAGAGGAGCCAAAAATTTAAGACCTCCAAGGAGATCGCCAATACCTGCATGGGACCTGAATTATGTCTTGGAAAAACTCACCCTGCCTCCTTTTGAACTAGCTGCTACTGCTGATATAAAGTTTTTATCTTGGAAAACAGCTCTGCTCCTAGCAATAACTTCTGCAAGACGAGTGTCAGAGCTACAGGCACTCATGGCTGTGGAACCTTTTATCCAGACAGGGTCTCTGAAAACAAACCCAACATTTATGCCTAAGGTGGTGTACAGTGTGGCCCTTAACCAAACTATTCATTTGCCAACTTTTTATCCAAATCCACAAAACAAGGGGGAGAGAATTCTGCACTCTTTGGACATGCACAAACAGCTTAAATTCTATTTGGACAAAACTAAAGTTTTCAGGAAGACAGAGCAATTACTAGTGGCTTATGCTGAAGGCTCACAAGGAAAGGCTATCTCCAAGCAGACTATTTCAAAGTGGATAGGCCACTTCATTAGTTTCTGCTATTCACAGCATGGCAAGCCAGTGCCTAAGGGCATTAGACCACATTCAACCAGAGCTGCAGCCACTTCAGCCAGACTTCCTCAGGGGAGTACCAACTAAAGACATTTTAGAGGCTGCTACTTGGAGTTCAGTACACACCTTTACAAAGCATTATCATCTGCCACTTTATTCTAAATCCAGGGCAGGCTTTGCCACTGCAGTTCTGCAGGGCCTCATAGCCGCTCCTAATGTTGTTTAGCTCCAGCCTCCCAACCATAGCTTTGGGACTCTACCCTAATGTAATGACTGCAACAGTGAAACACGAAGAACATAGTACAGTTGTGTACACTTACCATAAATGTAGATGTTTGAGTGTATTCACTGTTGCAGTCCAGGTTACCCACCTGCCATCCCCCTTATTTCCGCTGGAACTTATCTTTCCTTCTCTGATCTATACAACCTATGTGGTGTATTTGCTTGTAGATGAAGGTAAAGTTTTTATTGGTGCGTGTATATTTTATATATACATAGATATATATATTTTGGCTACCCTTTAGAGGGCACCTGACATCTGGGGCAAGAAAAACTGAAGAAAATGGCGTCGGCTGCATCTTTTATACCCCTGACAACCTGACGTCAGGGAAGGGGCGACAGCAACCGACGCAGGACCCAAGACTTTGGAATTCAGGCCGACTGAGTGCAACCTGCCAGCAGGATTACCCTAATTTAATGACTGCAACAGTGAATACACTCAAACATCTACATTTATAGTAAGTGTACACAGCTGTACTTTCCTGAACATATCTACCAATTTTGTCATTTCTACTTTGAAACAGGAATCTTGGCTTACCAACCTAGTCATCCATATCATTTGCCCCTTAACCACATTTTTCTTTTGGTGGTTCGGGTGGCAACTATTGTAATGCAAAAAGGAGTTACTATATGTTTTTTTATGAATCTTGGAATGCATTCCTTCATCGTCTATGTATAACTGAATATCCAGGAACTCGAGCTGATGCTTGTCAATCTGATTCATAAATTTCAGAAACTCAGCTGTTTGGTTCAAATAACAGATGAATGCCTCCACCTCATTCTTGGAGTCCTTACAAAAAAAAATCAGAATATCATCAAAATATCATAAATATAACATGATTTTGGATGTGTATTCTGATTTGAAAACAAAGTTCTGCTCCCACTCTGCCAATACCAGGTTGGCATATATTGGTGCAAATCTAGCTCCCATCGCAACCCAGTTGGTCTATTTATAGTATTCAAAGTATATGAAATTATTATGTAGTACCATGTCAAGTCATTTTGCTAAAAGGCTTCTCCTTACTTGATGCAAATTACTGTTTTTCGACAGGCTATTACTAAACATTTCCAACCCAGTCTGGTGGGGGATCACTGAAAACAGATTGATGACATCAACCGTCACAAACCAAATATCTTCATTAACATCAATATTGGTATTTCTAATACAATCCAGACAATGCCACAAATCTTTCAAAATACATGATGATTTGTCAAAATGTTCTTACATGTGACATCAATGCAGACCACTAGGGGTTTAGGGGTTCGGTCTTTAAACCTCTCGCTGCAACAGTGGGCCTGAATGGTGGGCAATTTTCATTCTTATGGATTTTAGGAATACCAAATATTGATGGAGTGATGGGATGTTCCACCGAAAGATATTTAAATTCATCATATGAAATAATCCCCTCGCATAAGTATTCATAGAGTTGCCAATCAATCTTCGCATAAGCACAATGTACATCAAATTTAGAGACCATTTCATAGGTTTCCACATCATTGAGTAATAACTGCATTCTACAGTCTTACTCTGTTAGTCATAATAACAACCCCTCCACCTTTATTGGGTTTCATAACCCTGTATTGGTTGCTACTGGACAATTCTTTTAGACAAAACTGTTCTGCTGAGGTTAGGTTACTGTTGGATAGTGTTTGTCTTTCAAGACGTCTGTGTAGGTGTACCCCACACAATCGCTCAAAAATCATAATTGCTGTGTTATATGGGGGGATAAACACACTGCTCCTTTTCAGACTTAAAATACTTATTATCCAAATCTGGGGAAATTTTATTGCCAAAAAACAAGCTTGAATTAAGAAGTCTGGTATATAGTCTAAGATTTACCAATAGTCTCCCTGTCTCATATCTAAAAGTGGGGACAAACGAAAAACCTCCTTTAAATAAATTAACGTGATACTCAGTAATCACAAAATCTGAATAATTATAAATTTTAAAATTATGCTCACCCTGTAACTTAAAATTAATTGTAGTGCTTTTACAATCAACCTCATTGAATTCATCAAGAATGACGTCATCCCTATTATCAGAAAGCACCTCAACAGAAGACACATTGTAAATTTCATCACCAAACAATGTAGAAAAATCTAATTGTTGTAATTCACTTGGTGATTGTGCCACTGATTGTAACGTGTTTGGCGTTGACCTCCCCATCTCCCCCTTGGTTAGTAATTCTGTCACCTCTGGGTTCTCGTATCCACGTAACTCTGTTATTGGGCCCAGTTCCTTATCCAGTCTGAGTGCCTTAATGGTTGCCCACTGTCTAAAAAAGCATCATTGTTATCTCATATGTCTGTTTGCACAACCCCAGATTCAACTCTAGAATCCCTAGTAGGCTCAAGGTTCTGACTCTACGCCCTTGTTAGTATCCCACCTTTGGGAGGGATAGGCCCTTTTTTCCCTATATTCTAACGTGTCACTAATAATTTTCTTTTGCTTTCTTTCAAACCCATTTTTGATGAATTTATCCACCTCTATTAAAATTCTATCAAATCGTGCCTTGTTAACCTCAAACAATAAGTCAAACAATAAGTCATTAAAAATACCGTGTTTTAAGTTCAACAATTCGTTTTTTAATATAGTTAATTTGGCTGTATTATCTCTAATGATAATCCACATTAAATCCATCTCAGAACGGTCATATAACACCAACAGTTCCTGAAAAGCTTCTGTATTTTCCTGAATACCCATAGGCAATTTAAAAACTCAAGTCCCCTCAGTCCTGGTTAAGCTCAATGGAGCGTTCCAGGAATGCATTGTCCATCTGAAATGTTTTGAATTTCTTGGTTAACTTCTCAAATAAAAGGAATTGGGAATTAAAAGTACCAAAACCTGTACTCTGCTCAAAAAACAATCCATTGGGGAATATAGGTGGGGCTAATAATCTTTCCAAATCAGGCAGTACTGGTTCATGGTACTTCATGGTTTGGATTTCCCGCCCTCCTTTTATGGGAATTCCTTAGCCTCCTTGGGAACAGCTTCCTTTTTTCCCAGAGGTTCTTCAGGACCTCTTGCCTAAGAGTGCTATTCAAGAAGTGCCTGTGTCCTAAAGGGGGAAAGGGTTTTATTCAAGAATGTCTCTAGTGCCCAGAAAAGAAGGTACTTGGGGACCTGTTCTAGACCTCTCCCATCTGAACACCTTTGTGACGGTGCCTTCCTTTCAGATGTCCCTTCAGTCACTTTTCCCTCTCTTGCTCCCTCTGGCCTTTGTGGTGTCTCTGGACCTCAAGGATGCTTATCTCCATATTCCAATCCATCCTATTTTCATGAGATTTTTGCATTTCTTTTGAGCCTACTGTTTCAGATTTCTTGCATTGTTCTTGGAAGACAGTTCTTTTGTTAGCTCTTACTTCTGCCAGATGGGTGTCTGAGTTGTAAGCCCTTATGGCTTGTCCACCTTTTCTGATATTTCATGAGGACAGGGCATCCTTGTGTACTAATCCTTCTTTCGTGCCCAAGGTGGTTAATGAGTTGTCACTTAATCGCTCTATTAATTTCCCCTCTCCGCAGTCTGACAGTGAGAGGGTGCTGCATACCTTAGATGTGCATAGAGAGCTCAGATTTTATTTGGACAAAACTAAAGCTATCAGAAAGTCTGACCAGTTGTTTCCTTTCATCCTAGATCTTTAGGTTTGTCTGTTTCCAAGCAAACTATTTCCACTTGGATTTCAAAGGCTATTTCCTTTTGTTATGCTTTACAGAAGAAGGAAGGCTCTTGCTATGAAAAGGCTCATTACACTAGAGCCGTGGCTTCTTCTGGTGCTTTTTTCAAAGGCTTAGACACTAATTCTATTCTTGAAGCTGCTACATGGACTTCTGTGCACACCTTTACCAAATGTTACCAGTTGGATAGTATTGCCACAGCAAGAGCTGGTTTTGTTGCTGCCATTCTTCACGGGTTCTTGGAGGGCTCTGCTGCTTCCTCCTCCAAGGTTTCTTCTTGAGCTTTTTCACTCTCCCATTAGTAAGGAATACTGCAGCAGTGAATGTAAGGACATAGTACAGTTTTGCAACATTTTACCATAACGGTAGATGTCCTTGCCTTCACCACTGCAGTATTCACTCCCTCCATCCCCCTGGTCTTTTTCCCTTCCTGGCTGTGCAGATTCTCCTTGGTTTTCCTTGGACTGCTGTTCCTACTGGGGCAATCTGTTCTGAGGCCGGTACACCTGAACGTCACCTTTATGCCCTTCCTTACGCAAGGAGTACGCGAGTACGCAAATGATGTTCAGCATTACCTTAAAGCAATGGCAGACTTTTGTAAACTGGCCGGACGGAGGGCTTCATGGCAGGGAATCCCCATTAGTAAGGAATACTGCAGTGGTGAAGGCAAGGACATCCACCGTTATGGTAAGATTTTGCACAACTGTACTTTTAATATATTTAGGCACTGTTACAATCATTTAAGAGAAAGAATAATATTAGCTCTCATTTGGGATTTGAAGCCAAGACCTTTGATTTTTTTACATAAATTGTATTTATTTTTATATGAGTGTAGCAATTATATAAGTTCAAATCTTAATATAAATGAAACACTATTGTTGTCTGGTTATATTTTGTGTTTAATATTTTTCTGTTCTTCAGTTTGTGTTTGAATGTTGGTATCCCATGATTCCATTGGATTTGGCGGGGTTATATAATTATGTATGCAAATTTTGCTAATCAGCATTCAGCATTTTGGCCAGTTGTACCTACTTTTTATGGGCCTTTGTCCAGATTTGTGATGTTTCCAGGTTGAGAGGTATGGTCTGCTTACCAATCTCATGATAAAACTGAGGCAGCTATGTCACATGCATGTTTACTATAGCCAAACACTGAAAAGATGGAACAGTTTTCTTGCACAGTATTGAAAGATTTCATGAGTGCCAATCAGTTGTGCAACCCCCAAACAGCTGATAGAACACTGTGGTGCATTTTAACATTGAGGTCACACAACATTGGGCAAGAGGTTTATCGTTTTCTCTGAGGGCGTGGAGTACTGGAGTTAGTATACACACTAAAAAGTAGTGTGTTTCTACAGGTTTCTGATTGTTCACTTATTACAATCAACTAAATGAATGGTCAAGATTCGCACATGAAACTTTATGAACGTAACCCTATTTTCACCTGAGAAGTTCCTCATGGTTCTGCGAATATCTTGCTTTACTGATTTCATGTTTCTCAAAGTATCTGCTGTGTTTTGTTATGGCTGTGTAAATGGTTTACTATAACTAGTTATTTCTACAGTTTTTGCACTACAATTTATTCAGGAAGTTGAAATGCTGATATTTATGTGAGCTGACCAATAAGGGTGCATTGGCAGAAAAAAAAAAAAAACAGTGGGGATCATAGCAGTGCAAAGTAATATTTGGAACGCTTCTCCCAAAATGGCTATGAAAGGTATCTGCTTTAACAACCACAGATGAAATGCATTATGGCATACTAGCATGTTTATAAAGGAATACCCTTTGAAATTCAAAGTGCATTACATTGTTGTATTTAGGAGAATGCTGTATGCCGCACAAAATGATGAAATGCATACTGATTGCAAGGCAGAGGTTCATAGGCTCATAGCTGTATACTAAGCATGCAGTCTTGTCAACCACTGTAGGCTTAGCTAACAATGTTATAGAAAGAGAACTAATAGTTCAGATTGTGGTAGGAGATTTGAGTTTTTTTTTTTTTTGAGATACAGCTAGGATGTTTTCAACTTGGATTATGCTCAGTGGAATGGGAAGGGAAGCACAGAAACAACTGGGGAAACTGAGATGTGAAAAAGTTTAATTCAGCACACAAAATTTGGAGCAAGTGATTCCTCAAATGAATGTAGGTAACATGTAGAAAGGTTAAGGTGCTAGAATGTGAAACAGTAGAGTGGGTAATGGAGAAAAGCAAATTATAACAGATGTGAAGAAGGAGACATCAAAGATAGTGCAGCTAACAAATAGTATAGATTAAAATGAAGAGAGTAAAACTCAAGTAATGCCTTGCCCTAGGAGCTAGCTACACTGACATAGAGGGATAATGCTGACTGTGACACAGATTAACTGAATTTGACTAGCAACTTGGGTATCTTTTCAGGTTTGCATGGGGGAGGAAAGAAACAATGATACCTAAGCCTAATGCGCATTTCTTGTGTAACTGATGACCAAATGGATGTGCTTGTCTACAAGGGGGGGTGGATCCAACTGATCTTGTCACACAAGGGTGTAGCATACATCCCAAAGGCCGATTGCATTCCAGCCCCTTGGACACAAGTGAGCATGCTTGGGGAGTCGGGCCTTGAAAGAGGAAATGCGTATCATTTTTGAGAATGGCAGCACCGCTGCTGTTACCCCAGTACTCGCACGTGGGGAATGATTAAGCCATTTGGCTGTTGGCATAGGTAATGTGGAGATCAATACATACCTCTCAAACTCTTAAAACAAAAAATCTGGACAATGCCATAAATAATGCAGTGACAAAAGCCCCAAAATAGGGACACTTTTTAAATATTGCTCTTACAAACTTAGTTGATAGCATAAATGAATTTTCTGAAGGGTATGAAGTCTGAAACTCAAATGTCTGTCATTTTCTGAATGCAACCCTCACTGATATACCAACAATTTGCCAGAAAGTCACACTTTTATGAGAAAAGGACCAAAAATATGATGCAAAAATCTGTACAGTTGAGAGGTATGGATCAAAAGAATGGCCAAAGGGAGTTGAGCTTCATGGTCAAAGGAGGATGGGAGCAAGAAGAGTGTGTCCTGGATTATCCTGTGTAATTGATTGTGTTGTACATGTAACCAGAGAAAGTACAGAGTACTGTTTTAAGGCATGACATTCTCCTTATGCTAGCAGGCAGAGTACACAGAGAGACAGTAACCAAAATGTCAGTCTAAAGCAGTACATTGTTGGCAGGCAGTTATAGGGTGTGATGTACTACAACAAATGTATACATATCCAGTAAAAGTTATTGACAAAGAATCATGAAGCATGCACTGATGTAGTGTGTTATCAGAAACACACGTTCGGGTGGAATGTAAGTAAGCCAACAAAAGTGTATTGTAGGTAGCATGTTGAGGATGTAGACCAAAAGCCAAAGAAAAGACAGCATGGCCATTATGCACATAATCAAGTCACTGACAGTTGTGGAAAAGAAATTGCCAGAATGGGACTTCTCAGGTAAATATGTCTGCAGACCCTTAGTCAAAGAAGAATGAAAGACATGCACACTGGTGTCATAACGCAGTGTGCATTTCAGATATACAGTAGAACTTCAGAAAAATCCTGCTGATTGATTGGCTACATCTATATTTAACCTTGCCCTTTCAGATGTTCATCGTGTTACCCTGCTGCAGTCATCACACTTGGGTTATCCTGCAGTCAGGAGGTCCCGCAGTCGGTCTGAGTTCCAAAGTCTTGGTCCGGCGTCGGTTGCTGTTGCTTCTTCCCTGACGTCAGTGCGCCAGGGGTATATAAGAGGCATCCAACGCCATTTTCTTCAGTCTTTCTTGCCGCGCGGTGCCCAAAGCAGAAGCAGTTCGCAAGTGCCGGTCGGCCGACACCTGAGATTTTCGAATCGTATTTCAGCCCGAAGTCTGATTGTCCGTTGGGGAACCTTTTTTTGCCTCAGTCCGATGTCAGAAAAAGTTAACAATTGCATTTCTTGTGTGAAGCAAATACCTCATAAGGACTTCCATTGTTATTGTATTCCTTGCCTAGGCCCAGACCACGACGTCACAGGTTGTCGGTTTGGTGCTAGGTTTAATAAACGAACTATCAAACGCCGTTTTGACTTCGCACGACATTACTTTGGTAGAAAATTTAATTATATCATGCCATCGGAGCAGCCGACGACCGGCATGCATAAAAAACGCAAGGATAAGGACAGGCAGCCTAGGAACAAGCCAGACTCCGAGGCCTCTGCTGGGCCTGTCGCCGGTTCTCCTGTTTTCAGTGAGGCACCTACGCAGCCCCTGACGACCGCAGTATTGGAACCCCAGACAGCTGCGGATTCTCAAGCGGAGTGTACTAGGCCATTGCAGCCATCTTCATTAGGCCCTTCTGACACCGGAGCAGAAGGAGATCCCGGTGCAGTAGAAACACCTTTGGTTGCAGAAGGTGTCTTCAGACCGACTACACTCACCATTAAATCTTATGCTAAGCTTAAAACTCCATTAAAACCAAAAAAGACTGTACATCAGTTTACAGTTCAAGGCCCCATGCCTAAAACAGATGCTTAAGATGGCTGAAGATTTGATTACCCTAATCAGGGGTTCCCAACCCCCTCCAGATAAAAGACCAAGACAAGAGGAGGATTATGCTTCCTCTGACCAGGTTTCAATTTCCTCAGATTCTTCTGAGGAACAGGATTACCCTTTTTCCCCTTATGAAGACTCTGATGCTGAAGACTCTATTCCCTCAGAGTCTCCCCCTGAAGACTACTCCTTTGGGGAAACTTTACTTACCATGAGGGAACATTTCCACTGGGAAGGCCAGGACTACTCTGATTCTAAGAAAAGGCTCCGAGAGTTCCTTTTACTACCCCAGCACAGACCACTTGCTATCCCTCCAGTTTTAGACATTGTGGATGATGTTTACTTGGAGTCTAGTCTAAATCCAGACTGTCTACCTCCTGCTTCAGCCAAACCAGACAGGTACTACAGAGTACCTGACTCACACAAATTTCTTTATAAAAGCCCCGTGGCTGACCCAGAAACAATTTCCCAGGGTCCCAAAGGGGCTAAAGCTTCTATGGCTAAAAATTCTGTGCCCTCTGAAAGGGATTCCAGAGCCCTAGATAGATAGGGAAAGAAGATATACACCTCAGCTACTCTGGCTATGAGAGCATTAAATTGTCAGTTTCACATGCTGAAATACCAGCAATTCCTAATCTCTCAATTAAAACAAAAAATGAGCACACATTCTGAACAGTCTGAATTCAAGGAAATGCAGGATCTGTTGCATGCAGCTGAACAGGTGGGCAAACATACTTTACAATGTGGATTTGATTCATTCGAAGCTTCCTGTAGAGCAGCTGTTACTGGGTCTGTCATACGTAGACATGCTTTGTTAAAAGAACAAACCCTACCTGATCATGTTAAAGCAAAATTATTGGATGCACCTTTACAGCAGGATGTATTATTTGGTGTCAAAGCAGAAGAGGTTTTAAAGAAAATGGAGGATAAGGCAAAAAGTCTATGCAGACGGTCAAGGATTTGTTACAGGTACAACCCCCTCATTTCAGCAGAAATTGGCCAACAAAAAAATGGTCCTTTCAAGCTTTTGACAGATCACAGAGGGGCAAATACAGACACTAAGGGGCAGAGGTCAGTCACAAGGCCCTTACAAACCTCGCCGATGGGGTACTGCTACCCAGAAAGGAGGAGAAGACAGGCCCCAAGCTAGCAGAAGACAAACACAATGACTCAATCCTCAAACTACCAAGCAAATCTCTCTTGGCAGCTCCGTTGGGAGGAAAATTAGCACTTTTTGCAGACAACTGGCACATCATCACAAAAGACAAATGGGTCCTAAACATTGTCTCACAAGGATACAGATTCCACTTTCATACCTTGCCAAGGATAAAAGGAATGCCAAACCTGCCACCAAATCAATGGCCAGAGGCACAAAAACAAATTACAGCTCTCATGGACATGAGAGCCATTCAACAGGTGCCTACACAGGAGCAATGACAAGGATTTTACTCAAGACTCTTTCTAGTCCCATGAAAAGACAAAGCATGGAGACCCATTCTGGATCTTTCAGTTCTGAACACCTGTCTACAAGTACCAAAATTCAAGATGCTAACACTACAGCAGCTTCTTCCCATGCTGGGCAAGAATGCTTGGCTAGTAACGTTGGACCTCAAGGAGGCATACCTGCATGTCCGTATCAGACAAAATTGCAGAAGATACCTCCGCTTCATTGCAGGTTCAACCCATTATCAATTCTCTGCACTGCCCTTTGGCTTATCTACTGCGCCCAGGGTCTTCACAAAATGCCTGGCACCAGTAATTGCATACTGCAGACAAAGGAATTCAAATATACCCATACCTGGAAGACTGCCTTATTCAAGCAGAAAGCAAGGACATTCTTTTAAAGCATCTGGCATTTGTCAAACACCTTCTAAGTTGCCTAGGGCACACAGTAAATGAAAAGAAATCAAAATTAGTGCCCTCACAAAACATAATATTCCTGGGTGCCAGCTTGAATACAACGGCCCAGATGGCTTATCTCATGCCAGACAAGTAGCAACAGCTGACTCAATACTTCAAAATAATGGCAACAAAGACCCAACTCCCTGCAAGAACAATTCTGCAGGCCTTGGGATTCATGGCATTTTGCATACTACTAATACCATTTGCAAAACTGCATATGAGGAAATTACAATGGTACCTGAAAAGCGTATGGACTCAGCACAGCCACAGCTTGGAAACAATGATACCACTCATTCACTGCCTTCAACTGGAGTTTCTATGGTGGGCACAGGCATGTCACCTCAACAACAGTCAGCCTTTCACCTTACCCACAGCCAGGCAAACTATGACAACAGATGAATCGGACTATGCCTGGGGAGCACACATGGCAGGACAGTGCATTCAGGGCAAATGGACTACAGATCAAAGGCATCTGCATATCAATTAAAAAGAAATGCTAGCAGTACAGAATGCCCTAACAGCTTTCAAGGACCCCTTACACGCAGGACAACTAATAATAAAGACAGACAATACCACAGTAATGTGGTACATAAACAAGCAAGGGGGCACACATTCCTACCCTCTATGCAGGCAAGCAATGACCTTGTGGAACACAGCACTGTCTTACCAGGTTCAATTACAACCACAATTCCTGCCAGGAAAGAAAAACACATTGGCAGACGACCTAAGCAGAAACATCATGGATCCCCATGAGTGGAAACTAGATCCACAAGTATTTGCAGTGATAACTCAAAAATGGGGACGCCCAGACATAGATCTGTTTGCCAACCCCCAAAACTACCAACTTCAAAAAATTTTGCACACGGACATTCCATCCACAAGCTTGGAAAGTGGACGCCTTCTCATTCAGTTGGAAAACATTAACAGTGTATGCCTTTCCTCCACTGCCTCTTCTAGCAAATGTACTGCTGAAAGTCAGATTAGAGAGGCCACAAATGATACTCATTGTACCAGACTGGCCACGCCAGCACTGGTATCCAGTTCTAAGGAACATGGCCCACGGCCCACCGTGGATTTTACCACAAATTCCTCACCTGCTCACCCAGCGAGACAATCAGATTCTACACAGCCAGCTCAAGACTTTAAACCTGGCTGCATGGCAAATTACCTAAACAACCAGCCAACACTTCTATCCAAAGCTTTTATGGATGTCATTCTGGAGGCCATGAGGCCCAGCACCAGGAAAACCTATTCAGACAAATGGAAAAGATTTTGCGCCTGGAACCAGGCTAAAGGCCAAAATCCCCTTGATCCAAACATTCCTCAGATTTCTACAATATTTAACTGAGATGTTGCAGAAAGGACTTTCCTTTTCATCTGTTAAGATCCACGCCTCAGCAATTTCAGCTCATTACAACACGGATCCTCCTTTATTCTCACATCCACTCCTAAGACAGTACCTCAGAGGGGCTAAGAACATAAGGCTGCCCAGGAGAGCACCAACACCTACTTGGGATCTCAACTTTTTCTGGAAAAGCTTACACTGCCGCCCTTTGAACTAGCTTTTTCAGCTGATTTAAAATTTCTTTCATGGAAAACTGCCCTGCTACTGGCAATAACTTCAGCTAGAAGAATCTCAGAGCTACAGGCACTAATGGCAGTGGAGCCTTTCCTCATTTTTCATCAAGACAGAGTCTCTCTATGAACTAACCCTTCCTTTATGCCAAAGGTGGTATCCAGTGTGGCCCTAAACGAAACCATTCATTTGCCCACCTTTTTCCCAAATCCCCAGAACAAAGGAGAAAGACTCCTGCACTTTTTGGACATTCACAGGCAATTACATTACTACTTGGATAAAACTAAGGCTTTCAGAAAATCTGACCAGCTCTTTGTAGCCTATGCTGCAGGATCACAAGGAAAAGCTATCTCAAAACAAACCATTTCTAAATGGATAGGGCATTGCATACGTTTCTGCTACACGCATCATGGGAAACCGGTATCTGCTAACATTAGGTCCCACTCCACCAGGGCTACAGCTACATCAGCAGCCTTTCTCAGGGGGGTGCCAACCAAGAATATTCTGGAAGCTGCAACTTGGAGTTCAGTGCACACCTTCACCAAACACTATCACTTACCTCTATATTCTAAGACTAGAGCTGGTTTTGCCACTGCAGATGTTAATCGTGCATACAGCTGCAGTCATAACAGATGGGTTTTCCTGCCGTCAGGCGGGTCCTCGGTCGGCCAAATTCCAAAGTCTAGGTCCGGTGTCGGATGTCGTCGCTTCTTCCCTGACGTCAGTGCGACAGGGGTATAAAAGAACCAGCCGACGCCATTTTCTTCAGTCTTTCTTGCCGCGCGGTGCCAGAAGCAGAAGCAGTTCACAAGTGCCGGTCGGCCAGCTCCTGAGATTACGAATATTTTTCAACCGAAGTCTTCTTGAAAGCTAAGTACCCCGTTGGGGAAACTTTTCTTGCCTCAGACCGATGTCAGACAAAGTTAATAATTGCATTTCATGTGGGAAGCAAATACCACATAAGGATTTTCATTCCCTCTGCATTCCTTGCTTAGACCCAGACCACAACGTCTCGGTCTGTCGTTTTTGTGCTACATTCAACAGACGCACTATTAAGCGTCAGGCGGAGTTCGCCCAACACTATTTTGGCAAAAAGTTTAATTACATCGTCGTCGGATACTCCGACTCCAGTTTTGAGTAAGACGCAAAGATAAGGACCGACATACGAGGTCCGCGACTTCTACCAACACCACGCTAAAGCCGACTACAGGTGCTCCGGTTCTCAGCGAGGCGCCTACGCAGCACCTGACTACCAATGACACTTCATTGGCGGTGTCTTCTGTGCCTAAGGTCGCAGGCTCTTCAGCCCACACCCCGACTACAGATACCGAAGCCACTCTTGGAGGTGAAACTCAGAATTTAGACAGGCCTGCCACCTCTCAAGGTGTCTTCAGGCCGCCTTCTTTTTCCATCAAGGCTTTCACTAAGTCTAAAGCAGCCATGCATACTAAAAGACAAGCTCCACAGGGCCCCTCTCAAGGCCCCATGCCTAAAAAGCAGATGCTCAAAATGGCTGAGGATTTGATTACACTTATCAGGGGTTCTCAATCCCACCCCCCCCCGGACAAAAGGCCCAGAGTGGAGGAAGAATCCCCTTCCTCGGACCAGGCCTCCATTATTTCAGAACATTCTGAAGACCAGGAACATTCATACTCCCCTTTTGAAGATTCTGATGCAGAGGAGTCCATTCCCTCTGTCTTCCCTCTGTCTCCCCCCCTGAGGATTACTCTTTTGGGGAAACCTTACATACCTTGAGGGAACACTTCCACTGGGAAGGCCAAGAGTACTCAGACTCCAAGAAAAGGCTTAGGGATTTCCTCTTGCTCCCTCAGCACAGGCCTCTGGCTATACCTCCTGTCTTAGACGTACTAGATGATGTGTATTCGGAGGCCTGCCTTAACCCAGATTCTTTACCTCCAGCTCCAGTCAAGCCTGACAGGTATTACCGGGTTCCTGATTCACATCAATTCCTATACAAAAGCCATGCGGCTGACCCAGAAACTATTTCACAGGGTCCCAAGGGAATTAAGGCCTCCACTGATAAAAATCCATTACCTTCAGAGAGAGATTCCAGAGCTTTAGAAAGGTGGGGGGAAAAGGTATACACCTCGGCCACCTTAACCATGAGGTCATTAAACTGTCAGATGTCCTTCAAGGATGCATCTGCAGTCATCACATATGGGTTGTCCTGCCTCAGGCAGCCCTTCGGTCGGCCGGATTCCAAAGTCTGGGTCCGACGTCGGCTGATGTCGCCCCTTCCCCGACGTCACAGCGCCTGGGGTATAAAAGCGTCAGCCGACACCATCTTCCTCAGTCTTTCTTGCTGCGTGGTACCCGAAGCAGAAGCAGTTCGCAAGTGCCGGTCGGCCAGCTCCTGTAAAATCACTATCCGAAGACTTCAAAAGCTAAGTACCCCGTTGGGGACTCTCTCTTGCCTCAGCGGATGTCAGAAAAAGTTAATAACTGTTTAACTTGTGGGAAACAAATACCTCATAAGGATTTCCACTCTTACTGTCTCCCCTGCTTAGGCCCAGACCACGACGTCTCGGCCTGTTCAGCCTGCGCTTCCTTCAACCGACGCACTCTTAGACGTCGGTCGGAGTTCGCAGTAGAGTTTTTTGGGGATAGTTTTTCATACAAAATGCCGTTGGAAACCCCGACATCACATTTAATTAAGAAACGGAAAGACAAGGACCGACACACGCGGCTGAAACCGGCTGGAACCGCGGCTAGGCCTACCGCGAGTGTCTATGTCTCGGCTGATACAGAGTCCTTGGAACTTCCGAACCATGAAATAATACAACCGACAGCCTCGGCCCTGGAGGCCCCTACCGAGTCGGTTACAGAATTACCTTCAGAAACTGGTGTATTGGAATCTTCCGACACCATACCTTTAGACAAAGCTACACCAGCACGTGGTGCAGCCAGGCCTCCTGCATCCATGTCCATTAAGGCCTTCACCAGGGCTAAAGCTGCAAAACACACTAAAGCCATGCCTCCCAGGGTTATTCCTCAGGGACCTTCTTCTAGTTCTCAGATTCTAACCTTAGCTGAGGACCTTATCTCTTTAATTAGGGGCTCTCAGCCCCATCCGGACAGGGGCTCCCAACCCCCTCTAGACAAAAGGCCCAGGGTGGATCCCCCTGATCCCCTTTCTTCAGAGGAGGCCTCTGATGGCTCGGATCACTCAGACTACCAGGAGGAGGCTTATTCAGCCTACGAGGATTCGGACGCAGAGGAATCTATTCCCTCAGCCTCCCCTCCTGAAGAGCTTTCCTTTGGGGAGACCCTTCACACTATGAGAGAGCATTTCAAATGGCAGGGCCAGGAATATTCTGATTCCAGGAAAAGACTAAGAACTTTTCTTCATTTACCTCAGCATAGACCTTTGGCTATTCCTCCTGTTTTAAATGTCATTGATGTGTATTCTGACTCTATCATGACCCCTGACACTCTGCCTCCGGCCCCTGTTAAGCCCGATAGGTATTACAGGGTCCCGGACACACATCATTTTCTTTACAAGGCCCACTCTGCTGATCCTGAAACTATTTCACAGGGCCCTAAGGGGGTTGCAGCTGTTACTAAGAACCCACTCCCCTCTGCAAAGGAGTCCAGGGCATTAGAGAGATGGGGTAAAAAAATGTATACTTCTGCCACTCTTGCTATGAGGGCATTAAATTGTCAATTTCATATGATACAGTATCAAGAGTATTTGTTAGAAGAAATGCATAAGAAATTGTCTTCTACTGAACCCCTTGACTGTAAATCCCTTCAGGATCTGGTACATAACTCCCAACAGGTTAGCAACCATTTCTTGCAGTGTGGTTATGATGCATTGGAAGCTTCATGTAGGTCAGCAATGACAGGTGTTGTCATACGTAGGCATGCTTGGCTGAAGGAACAATCTCTGCCAGACCATGTTAAAGCTAAACTTTTGGATGCTCCACTGGAAAAGCAAAAATTATTTGGTTCCACTGCTCAAGAAGTCTTAAAGAAGTTTGAGGAAAAGGCAAAATCTGTACAAACAGTTAAGGATTTTCTTCAAGTCCAACCACCTAGATTCAACAGAAATTGGCCTTCCAAGAATTGGTCCTTTCCAGACACAGAAAGATTTCAAAGGAGCAGGAACAGGCGTGCCAGAGGTAGAGGGCAAGCTAGGGGCTCCTATAGAGGCCGGCAGTGGCAACCTCCAATCCAGACAGGCAGTTCAGGACCTGCAACTGCTGCACAAGGACAATCTCAATGACTTTGCTTTGACTCCGCCAACCAGGGCTCAATTAGAAGCACCTTTGGGCGGAAAGCTTTCTTTATTCTCAAAAAATTGGCACAGCATTACAAGAGACAAATGGACACTCCAAATAATAGACAACGGATGCAGGTTCCATTTCCACACATTGCCAAAAAGAAAAGGCATGCCAGGTCTGCCACCAAATCAAAGGGCAGAGGCTTTGAAACAAATCTCAAACTTACTACAAATGAAAGCCATAGAAAAGTTCCTATTTCAGAACAAGGCCAAGGATTTTACTCCAGGCTATTCCTTGTTCCAAGAAAAGAGCATCAATGGAGACCAATTCTCGACTTGTCCGCACTGAATACTTATCTCATTGTGCCAAAATTCAAAATGCTGACTCTACAGCAACTCCTTCCCATGCTGGGCAAGGGGTCTTGGCTGGTGACTCTAGACCTCAAGGAGGCATACCTGCATGTCCCTATCAGACAAAGTTGCAGAAGACACCTCAGATTTCTTGCAGGGTCAGAGCATTATTAATTCTCAGCATTGCCCTTTGGCTTATCTACTGCGCCCAGAGTATTCACGAAATGCCTGGCATCAGTAATAGCACATTGCAGACTTCAGGGGATTCAAATATACCCATATCTGGACGACGGCCTTATACAAGCGGACAACCAACAAATTTTGATAAAGGACTTAAGTTATGCCATCAATCTTCTACAGGCCTTGGGATATACAGTCAACATGCACAAATCAAGACTTGTTCCATCCCAAAGAATAACCTTTCTGGGTGCGGATCTAGATACAACCACCCAAATGGCTTATCTCACAGAAGAAAAACAGTCAGCTACCGGAATACTTCAAAAATCTGACAAGACAAACTCAGCTGACTGCAAGGAAAATCCTGCAGGCCCTGGGTTACATGGCATCCTGTATTCTTTTGGTTCCACAAGCAAGGCTACATGTGAGAAAATTACAGTGGTACCTAAGGAGTTTATGGACTCAGCACAGTCACAGTTTGGAAACTTTAATCCCACTCATTCCATGCCTTCACAAGGAATTTCTGTGGTGGGCTCAGGCCAGTCAGTCCAACAGAGGGTTGCCCTTCACAAAGCCAAAAACCTCCCAAACCATTACAACGGATGCCTCAGACCTAGGTTGGGGAGCACACATGGAGGGCAGAGGTATCCAAGGACAATGGTCGTGAAAGGAGCTACGCATGCACATAAATCAAAAAGAAATGCTAGCAGTGATGCATGCAATCGAGGCCTTCAAACTTTCTGCATCAAGGCCACCTACTAATAAGGACAGACAACACCACAGTTATGTGGTACATAAACAAGCAGGGAGGTACCCATTCCTACCCTCTTTGCAGACTGGCAGTGAATCTATGGGATCTTTCCTTGAAACTCAATATACAGCTACAAGCTCAGTTTGTGCCAGGGAAAGACAATACACTGGCGGACAGCTTAAGCAGAAATATCATGGATGCTCACGAATGGATGCTGCACCCAGACATCTTCCAACAGATAACACAATCTTGGGGGAGCCCGGACATAGATCTATTTGCTTCACCCCACAATCATCAACTGAAGAAATTCTGTTCAAGGACATACCACCCACAAGCGTGGAAAGTGGACGCCCTCTCTTTCAGCTGGAGAAATCTGACAGTGTATGCATTTCCTCCTATCCCATTAATGACCAAGGTGTTACTGAAGATCAGGGCAGAGCAGCCAAAAGTGATTCTGATAGCTCCAGACTGGCCAAGACAGCACTGGTACCCACTGCTAAGGACAATGTCACGTACGAAACCATGGCTTCTACCTCTATGGCCACTTCTTCTGACACAGCACAGATACAAAACTCTACATTCCAACCTGAAAACATTGCAACTAACAGCGTGGAGAATACCTTGACTCATCCTCAGGATAAGCTATCCCACAGAGTGAAGGATATTATTATGGAAGCTCGCCGCCCTTCCACAAGAAAGGCATATTCAGCAAAATTGAAAAGATTTTTCATCTGGAACACCACAAAGGGCCTAGATGCAAAAATTATGAACATGGCACATATCCTGGAATATTTGACAGAAATGTTTCACAATGGTCTGTCTTACTCTTCTATTAAGATTCATGCTTCAACAATTTCAGCAGAGTACAATACTGATCCACCTGTCTTCTCTCATCCTCTCCTAAGACAGTTTCTAAGAGGAATCAAAAACATCAAACCTCCTCGGAAACCTCCTCTACCTGCTTGGGACCTTAACTACGTGTTGGAAAAACTAACACTGCCTCCATTTGAACCAGCAGCATCTGCAGATCTGCAGTACCTTTCATGGAAGACTGCCTTCCTTCTGGCAATAACCTCAGCAAGAAGGGTTTCAGAATTGCAGGCCCTGATGGCAGTTCAGCCATTTATTATTTTTCACCAGGACAGAGTTTCATTAAGAACTAATCCTACTTTTATGCCAAAGGTGGTATCCAGGGTTTCATTGAATCAAGCCATTCACTTGCCTACTTTCTTCCCAAATCCACAAAACAAAGGGGAGAAACTGCTCCACACCCTGGACATTCACAGACAATTGCGCTACTACTTGGACAGAACTAAAGGTTTCAGAAAAACTGACCAGCTGCTGGTAGCATATGCTACTGGTGCTCAAGGAAAAGCAATTTCCAAACAGACTATTTCAAAATGGATAGGAAATTGCATTCGCTTTTGTTACTCATTTCATGGAAAGTCTGTACCAGCTAACATTAGACCTCATTCTACGAGAGCCACAGCCACCTCCACAGCCTTCTTAAGAGGGGTGGCTACAAAGGACATTTTAGAAGCTGCTACATGGAGCTCCGTGCATACATTTGCCAAGCATTACAACTTACCTTTATATTCCAGATCCAGAGCAGGCTTTGCTACGGCTGTCCTGCAGGGTATCTTAGCTACACCATCCTTTTCCTAGTTCCTCCACCCCCAGATTGGCTATGGTATTCTACCCATATGTGATGACTGCAGATGCATCCTTGAAGGACATGGTACAGTTTTGTACCTACCATAAATGTAGATGTCCGATAGGTATGCATCTGCAGTCAGGTTTACCCTCCCTCCTTCCCCTCTGTGGTATTCCTAGGGTGCTTACCCCTCTATTAGCTAGCTAGGGGGATCTATTGTGGTGTATTTGTTTTTTACATATATATATATATATATATATATATATATATATATATATTTTTTTTTTTTGCAAATGTTTGGATTTTTATTGCATTTGTCCAAATTTAGCCTTCCTAGAGGGCACCTGGCATCTGGGGCAAGAAAAACTGAGGAAGATGGCGTCTGCTGACGCTTTTATACCCCAGGCGCTGTGACCCAGACTTTGGAATCCGGCCGACCGAAGGGCTGCCTGAGGCAGGACAACCCATATGTGATGACTGCAGATGCATACCTATCGGACATCTACATTTATGGTAGGTACAAAACTGTACTTTCCATATGTTAAAGTACCAACAGTTTCTGTTATCACAGTTGAAAAGCAAAATGTCACAACCTGAACAACCAGACTTGAAGGAGTTGCAGGATTTGTTACATAGTGCAGAACAAGTTGGTAAACATACCTTGCAATGTGGTTTTGATGCTTTAGAGGCCTCATGTAGAGCTGCTGTTACAGGATCAGTCATACGTAGACATGCTTGGCTCAAAGAGCAAACCTTACCAGATCATGTCAAAGCTAAATTACTAGATGCACCTCTTCAAAAAGATGTATTGTTTGGTGTTAAAGCTGAGGAGGTATTAAAAAAAATGGAAGAAAAGGCAAAATCAATGCAAACAGTGAAAGATTTCCTACAGGTACAACCTCCACGTTTCAGTAGAAATTGGCCTTCAAAAAATTGGTCCTTTCCAGCCACGGACAGACCCCAAAGAGGTAGATACAGGCGCCCGAGGGGTAGAGGGCAATCTCAAGGATCGTTTACAGGCAGACAATGGCAAGCACCTACACAAAGAGGTGGTGAGGATAGTTCACAGCCATTCAGAAAGCAGAACTAGTGACTTCCCCTTTGCATGCCAAGCAAGGCTCAAATGGCAGCACCTTTAGGCGGATAACTGGCATTTTTTTCGAAAAATTGGCATATTGTCACAAAAGACAAATGGATCCTGGACATTATAGACAGAGGCTACAGATTCCACTTTCACACCCTTCCAAAAATGAGAGGCATGCCAAACCTGCCACACGATCAAAGGGCAGAGGCACAAAAACAAATTTCAGATCTCATGGACATGAAAGGTATTCAAGAGGTACCTGCACAAGAACAGGGTCAAGGTTTTTATTCCAGACTATTCCTGGTACCAAGGAAGGACAAAGATTGGAGACCTATTTTGGACCTATCCATCCTAAATACATTTTTACTTGTGCCAAAATTCAAGATGCTCACATTACAGCAGCTTCTTCCCATGCTGGGCAAGGAGTCTTGGCTGGTAACATTGGACCTCAAGGAGGCATACCTGCATGTCCCAATCAGACAAGATTGCAGAAGATACGTCAGATTTTCTTGCAGGTTCAACCCATTATCAATTCTCTGCATTGCCCTTTGGCTTATCTACTGCGCCCAGAGTGTTCACGAAATGCCTGGCATCAGTAATTGCCTACTGCAGACTTCAAGGGATACAAATATACCCATATTTGGACGACTGCCTGATCCAAGTGGACAGCAAGCACATACTTCTGAAACATCTGGCGTTTGTAATAATGTTGAATTCTCTGGGATACACAGTCAACAAAAAGAAATCAAGGCTAATACCCTCTCAAACAATAATTTTCCTGGGTGCCACCTTGAATACAAATACCCAGATGGCCTACCTCACGCCAGAGAAACAAGGGCAACTAACTCAATACTTCAGAAAACTGGCAACTTTCACCAGGCTGACTGCAAGGAAAATCCTGCAGGCTCTGGCATCTTGCATCCTGCTAATCCCATGTGCAAAGCTGCATATGAGGAAACTTCAATGGTACCTAAAAAACCTGTGGTCTCAACACAGCCACAGTTTGGAAACAATAATACCACTGATTCCATGTCTTCAAAAGGAATTTCTGTGGTGGGCTCAAGCATGCCAAAGAAACACAGGTCTCCCGTTCTGCAAGCCTCAAGTAAATCAAGTCATCACAACAGACGCCTTGGACTACGTCTGGGGGGCGCACATGACAGATCGGTGCATTCAGGGCAAATGGTTCCAAAAAGAAAAGCACCTACACATCAATCAAAAGGAAATGCTAGCAGTAATAAATGCTATTATGGCTTTCAAAGACCTACTGCATCCAGGCCAGCTACTGATAAGGACAGACAACACCACAGTAATGTGGTACATAAACAAACAGGGAGGAACCCATTCATACCCCCTATGCAGGCTAGCCATGTCTCTTTGGAACAGGGCTCTGGAATTACAAATCGAACTTCAAGCACAGTACCTGCCAGGCAAGGAAAACACGCTGGCAGACAACCTAAGCAGAAATACGACAGATCCACACGAATGGAAGTTGCATCCTCAAGTTTTTACAAAGATAATTCAAGCATGGGGAAGGCCAGACATAGATCTCTCTGCCTCCCACAGAAGTCACCAATTTTTCAAAATTCTGCTCAAGGACCCTTCATCCACAGGCCTGGAAAGTGGACGCACTCTCTTTCAGTTGGACAACAATGACAGTTTATGCCTTTCCACCTCTTCCTCTGCCGCCCAAAGTTCTATTAAAAACCAGGGCAGACAGACCAAAGATGATTCTCATTGCTCCAGACTGGCCAAGACAACAACTGGTACCCACTTCTGAGGAGCCTGACGCATTCCCCACCATGGATCCTGCATCTAATGCCTCTTCTACTGACTCAGCACAACTTCAAAACTCTTCAAAGTCAGCTGAAAACACTCAATCTAGCCGCATGGAAGATTCCTTAAATTCACAACAGACCCTACTCTCCAAGGAGGTGCAGGATGTCATTTTGGAGGCCAGAATGCCTTCTATTAGAAAAGCCTACTCCGCAAAATGGAAACGGTTTTGTGCCTGGAATGAGAAAAAGGGTCAGAATCCTGGAATACTGAATTTACCTCAAATATTACAGTACCTAGCTGAGATGCTAAGCAGTGGACTTTCATTCTCCTCCATCAAAATCCATGCCTCAGTCATTTCTGCAGAATACAACACTGATCCTCCTATATTCTCTCACCCTCTCTTAAGACAGTTCCTCAGAGGGGCTAAGAATATAAAACCCCCACGGAAACAACCGGTACCTGCTTGGGACCTCAATTTCATTCTAGAAAAACTGACCTTGCCTCCTTTTGAGCCAGCTGCTTCAACAGAACTGCAATATTTGTCCTGGAAAACAGCCTTCCTTCTGGCTATCACCTCAGCTCGCAGGGTTTCAGAACTACAAGCCCTCATGGCTGTGCAGCCTTTCATCATTTTCCATAAGGACAGAGTTTCCTTACAAACCAATCCTTCCTTTATGCCAAAGGTAGTATCCAGGGTAGCCTTGAATCAGGCTATCCACTTACCTACCTTTTACCCTAATCCTCAAAACAAAGGGGAGAGACTATTACATTCCTTGGACATTCACAGACAGCTACGTTATTATTTGGACAGAACAAAGCCTTTCAGAAAATCAGAGCAACTCTTTGTGTCCTATGCTACAGGAGCTCAAGGGAAGCCCATTTCCAAACAGATAATCTCAAAATGGATAGCCCACTGCATACGCTTTTGTTATTCTTTTCATGGTAAAACTGTACCTGCAAGCATCAGATCTCACTCCACAAGGGCCACAGCTACCTGTGCAGCTTTCCTCAGGGGGGTTCCTACCAAAGATATTTTGGAAGCAGCCACTTGGAGTTCTGTACATTTATTTATTTATTTATTATTTTATTTATTTATTTAAATTTGTTGACCGGGAGTGTCCGACTGGACGTGGGTCCATTTACAGCGGAGGCCCGGGGAGAAAAGCTCCACAGTAAAATAAACAGACAGTAGTTACATTGGATTACATAGCGATTAACAATTTAACATAGAAATTACTTACAACATATTTACAGATGAAGAACATAGTACATCAGTAGACAACTAGAATCTTTATCTGTGAAGTACATAACAGGCATTAAAAAATGTAACAATGAGAAGTTCCTGCTGTATAATAAGTACTAGACTTATGAGCATCTGAGCTTGCTATCATCAAGGTAGTTAGTGGAGGTGAAAGAAAGGTAGTAGTTGGATGGGGTGGATGATATTAGAGTGGGAGTTGCAAGGGCATAGCCAGCATGTTTTTAGGTGCGCTTTTAATAAAGTTTTGAAGTTGGTGCATGATGGTACGGAGGTAATTGTGGGTGGGAGTGAGTTCCATACTTTCTCCAAGCACTATCACCTACCATTATACTCCAAATCTAGAGCAGGCTTTGCCACTGCAGTCTTGCAGGGCATCCTGGCTCCTCCTAGTTCCACCTAGTGCCTACCACCCCTTTTTTAGCTTTGGGATTCTACCCATCTGTTATGACTGCAGCTGTATGCACGATGAACATAGTACAGTTTTGTACCTACCATAAATGTAGATGTTAGAGTGCTAATACAGCTGCAGTCCAGGTTTCCCTCCCTCCTTCCCCTCTTGGGACAGGCCTAATGGCTAACACCTCCTCTTACAACCTGATTGGGGTATTCTTTTATGGTGTATTTGCTTGCAACTACTGTTTTTTGATTATATTGCATTGCATTATTACATAAATTTATGTATTGCCTTCCTTCTGGGGGCACCTGACATCTGGGGCAAGAAAAACTGAAGAAAATGGTGTCTGCTGGTTCTTTTATACCCCTGTCGCACTGACGTCAGGGAAGAAGCGACGACATCCGACGCCGGACCTAGACTTTGGAATTCGGCCGACCGAGGACCCGCCTGACGGCAGGAAAACCCATCTGTTATGACTGCAGATGTATTAGCACTCGAACATCTACATTTATGGTAGGTACAAAACTGTACTTTTTGCAGGGCCTACTAGCTTCTTCTAACCCTGTTTAACTCCACCACCCATCCTTAGCTTTGGGATTCAACCCACATGTTATGACTGCAGCAGGGTAACAAGATGAACATAGTACAGTTTTGTACCTACCATAAATGTAGATGTTTGAGTGTTCACCCTGCTGCAGTCCAGGTTACCCTCCCTCAATCCCCTCTGAACTAGCTGGACTTATCTATACCACTCTATCCTATACAACCTGTGTGGTGTATTTGCTTGTGCCTGAGGGTATTGTTTTATTTTTATATGTACTTTTTTTATGTAGCAATATATATACATAGGTTCATAGGTTTATACTAGGCTATCTGCCCTAAGGCATTTATAAGCCTAGCCCAAATTTCTGTGGCTTACGCCACCCCTTATATGAAAAAATACTGTGCCCATTAGTTTGTTGTGCCTCTGTCCAGCAGTGACACAGAGATGATTCCCGGGGTAAACCTACGATCTCCCATCCACATGTCAAGATTTCTCTTGAACAGAGCCAGCGAGGTGCTCTGCCTCACATGGACTGGGATTTTATTCCACAGCATAGGGAGTCTCTGAGTGATAAATTTATCCCTCCAGCACGTCCTGTTTATATCCGTGCTAAGGTTTAAGTCGCTTGCTCTAGTGGTTTTGGTGGATTTGGATTTTTTGAGGTGGAGCATGTCCATTAATTCCGGGTTGGACATGGCCTTGTATGTCAGGCACATGTCACCTCTGAGCAGATGGTATGCGACTGAATAGAGCTGTAGTTTCTTCAATCTGGCAGCATATGACAGATTTTGGAGTCCCTTTATCCTTTTGGTGAGGAACTTTTGGGGTCACATTACCTACCTATTGGGGGCACCTGACATCTGGGGCAAGAAAAACTGAAGAAAATGGCGTTGGATGCCTCTTATATACCCCTGGCGCACTGACATCAGGGAAGAAGCGACAGCAACAGACGCTGGACCAAGACTTTGGAACTCAGGCCGACTGCGGGACCGCCTGACGGCAGGATAACCCAAGTGTGATGACTGAAGCAGGGTGAACAATCGAACATCTACATTTATGGTAGGTACAAAACTGTACTTTTTGTTGACATCTGAAAAGAGAACGGAGTACCACTTTGCTTAGTGGATTAACAAGTAAAATAAGTACATCTAGAAAATATAGGTAGTATTGGTTTTACTTAGTGTATTACTTTGATTTTAGCTTTTGCTAGCCAAAAATGATATGCCATAAGATGTCTAAAGGAGTACCAATCATTGTGATTTTTCAGGGGTTATTTGAGAGAAGTACTTTTAACTTGTTCAGAGATGCTCTGTGTCCAAGTGAAGGCTGTGGAGGGAAACTCTGGACTAATCACTCTCGGCTGTTCTGATTCTGTCATAGAATTTTGATTTGCCCATCCCAAAATGTATGATTTGGGGGGGGGGGGGGCAATATACAATCAGAGTAATGGCAGTCATTAAAGTCACAGACATTTTGTACTTCATATTTTGCTTAGTAATTATGGTCCTATTAGTTTTATCAACTTTTAAAATCAGTACTACTCATTTTTAAAAATAATAGCATGAAACAAAAACACAGTTTCCCTGATCTGAGACCTTTGTCCTTGATTATTTCTGTCTGTCTCCCTAATTTGGGAAATATATAAAGTTGAGACCTATGTTTGCAGCTCATTGCTTTAACCAATTAACTGTCTAGCAACTAAGCTTACATTTGGTAGCAGATTACTATTCCACAACATTATTTTTAATTGCTTTAACAGGACAGATTCCAGAGAGTAAAGAATGGCATCAGGGAGCTGACAAATGAAGTTCTGTGCATTTGGTGTTTCTGGAATTCCTCAAGGCCTTTGGCAGTGTACCTCACAAGAAAATGATAAGGAAATAAAAATATCTGAAGATGGGTCTCAAAATAACGAGATGGATTAGAAAGTGGCCGAGTAATGTTAGTACAGGGTGGCAGTTAAGATGAGTGTCTGGAAAGAAGCCAGAAAACAGTAGACTGCCACAGGGTTTACTGCCAGAAATGATTCTTTTTAATGTGTGCTTGCTAAATGTCCTACAAGATTTGGAAGGAAATAGTAACCCTGACACTGAGCGTGCTGTAGTGGACATGAATGCCAGACCAGTCTCTAGTAAGGCCTAATGAATTTTTCAAGGTGAGTGGAGAAGTGTCAGCTAGAATTTAATGAACAAAAGTATAAGAACTTCCCCTTTGTAGAGGCTTGTCAGCAAAACTATACATACTAAAAGAGGTGGTCCAAGAAACGACGGAAAAGGAAAATAAAAGTGAATCTTTAGGATAAATCATTTTATTGTAAAAGTGTAGTGACACAGGCCAACGGGGTCCCAGGAAGGTCAGCTCTGAACGTGGCTTCCGGGTATAACTAAACAACCTTCTGGTGAAGATGGCATTGGCAATGTCTAATTTGGAGTACTTTGTCCATTTCTGTTGGCTGGATAAATGTAGAATTATACTGACTGAAAATGTGCAACACTGTGCTGCCAAATGGTGAGGGAAATGTCTTAATCCACATTGTAATATTGGTGCTGAAAAGCTTGAAACCAAATTATTCAATGTAAGATGGTGTGAGGAGACACTGAACACACTTTCTGTGGCTTTTTTGCCATAGCTTCATACCAGACTTCAGTATTCTGCTGCTTTTTGTGACCATGTTGCATACAGATAGAGCCACCACCACCACTGACACAGTTCTGCTCTCAGCTCATAACTATATCCTACTTCATTGTTCATTGACAATGGGGAAAAGTTCCAGTGACATCCTTCACCATATGGGGGCCCAGACCCATGTGGTACAGCAGGGATTCTCAGCACCAACTAATAAAAATAAAAAGAAATAAAAAAAATGCAGAGTACTCAGAACAAACAGCAGAAATTTATTGGTAAGCGCATTCGTTTAGATTTTCCAACCTCCTTCAGACAAATACACATAGTCATATCACATTATATGAACAATAAATTAGCAGTACTAATACAGAATGTGGAACAGGAGGGGGAGTGCAAGGAACTGTATGAATTACAGCAGCATAGGATCTTCTGCCAGGGGCCAACAACGCCAGAATTGATAGATGTAGCTAACCAAAATTCTAACTACGAACTTGTAACGAATAGTACTGGTGATTTTAATGTTTTTAATTATAGCAGTGTTGCCCTGACTTCAGTATACCCTGATTTATTTAGTAGAGGGTTGACATTTGTCCCCTCTAGGAGGGCTGTTGTTACCAATGTTATTACGGAACTTAAACTGTTTACAAGAAAATTAAATTTGGCCTTGGTCTCTGATGGTACTGTACAGATGTGGGATAATATGTTTTGCTTGACAAGTACGTTTAACCCTGAAATGCATCCAACAGTGAAAATTTTTGACCAGATTTGTGACATGGACATAAGGCATTTGTTAAAACACCCTGGTGACTACTGTAATGTTAATCTCACTAAAGAACAGAGGACCTTAATGAATGAACTGAAAAGCAGAGGTGATATTAGGTTAATGCAACCTGATAAGTGTGGTAGTCTTATAGTTACTAAACAAGTCGGCTATAACCAGCAAATGTTGTGTTTGTTATACGATGAGTCTTGTGTTGAAGTATCTATTAATGAAGTCAATATTTCTTATGCAAGAATTGACTATTGGTTAAATGACGTTATTTCAGGGGCAAATAAAAAATAATATAATTTTATGTATATAGATGCATCTAAGGTTGCTACTATATTTGGTGTCCCTGAAATACACAAGGACCTTGAAAATCCACCACTGCATCCTATTGTGGATGGGGGAACAATGAAAATCTTATTTTATTGCTAAATGTATTGATGGTCAACTAAAGAGCAAATTATCAACCTTAGAATATCTATGTCGAGATTCATGGGACTTTTTTATAAAGTGTAATCAGTTTAATTCATATGTGACTGAAATAATATTCATTACAGTGGATATAAAAGATTTATATACCTGCATCCCACACAACTTGGCCCTTGAGTGGTTTACAGAATTTTTTTACTGATGTATTAATTATAGGACAGGATAAGATCAATACAGTGACCCATGTATTACATCTAGTGTTGGACAGTAATTATATATATTATGAAGGCAAATATTTAAACAAATTAAAGGGGTACATATGGGCTCCCCTGTAGGCCCCATGTATGCAAACACTATTATGGCAATGTGGGAGAAAAAATTCTTGTTCTACTCTGATTATGTGGAGTATATTAAATTATATACTCATTTTCTCAATAATTTATTTTTTTCCTGGAGTGGACTAGGGAATGCATCCCCGAATTTCTCGAGTATCTGAATAATTCAACTGAATTTCTATCATTTTCATATACTTAAGGAGATGTGAATATTGCATACCTTGATGTATGGCTGACCAGGGATGTGGTAGGGGGCAATTTGAAGTCTTCCATTTTCAGGAAGAAAACCTACTCTAACAAATTCTTACATTTTTAAAGTAACCACCCGAGCCATGTAAAAAAGTCAGTAATTAAGGGCCAGATGGTAAGGGCCGCAAGGATGATCACATTGGAGAACGAGTTTATAGAAGAGGTCAATTTTATAGGGAATATGTTTTTAAGTAGAGATTATCCTAGGGCCCTTATTGATACTGTATCCTCAGAAGTTGTTAGGAAGAGAATATCTGCATTTTATAATCCATTAAGGCAAAATATAGATTCTAATATGAAGAATACCACACAAGGTGTAGTAGATGAAGGGAATGTACAGGCCTTATTAACTAGTAATGAGATCAAATTACCTTAATAATGAAGTAATTGAAGCATGGGAAATAAAGGAATCTAATCGGACTAATGCTTTTATTACTACGTTTACTAGTGACAGCCTAAATATCTCAAGTATTTTACATAAAAAATGGGAATTGATTCTATCTGATAGGGAAGTTAGTCGAGTTCTAGGTACCCACCCTAACATTATTTATAAAAGGGATAGAAATGTGAAGGATTGGTTTAAGTCCCTAGCTAGTATGCAAGGTGCAGAAAATGGTACAATGAAGAGTTGTGGAATGTGTAATTAATGCAGGTATATATTGGAATGTGATAACATTTTGTTAGGTGGTAAAAATATTGGTATAAAAGGGTGTTTTCATTGTAATACAAGAGGTGTGGTATACACTGCAAAGTGTTTGCAATGTCCAGCTTACTATATAGGTAAGACTGAATGAAAAATTAGGCAGCGTATTTATGAACATACTTATGATATAGGTAAAGCAAAATATACTAATGCGTTATTTAGACACGCAGTTTTGCTTTCATTATTTTAGAGCAGGTTAAAGAAAACCTAAGAGGGCGACCTTGGAAAGTATTATTGGAAAATAAGGAGTATTGGTGGCAAATTTATTTAAATTCAATTGTACCACTGGGAATTAATGATGTTTTTTTGGTGTTGTTGGGGGGTATTATATTAAGTATTTTAAGGTAAGGAATTTGTATGTGTTGATTGAATAATTGGATTAGCACTGCTAATTTATTGTGTGTGTGTATATATATATATATATATATATATATATATATATATATATATATATATATATATATAGTAATATGACTATGTGTATTTGGCTGAAGAAGGTTTGGAAATCTAACCAAAAGCAGTTACCAGTAAATTTTTGCTGTTTGTTCTGAGTACTCTGCGTTTTTTTTTTTTTTTTTGTTTTTAACCTTAGGGATTCTACAAATTCCCATATTGGAGGAAAGATACAGCTTTGCCCATTAATGAATGAGGCCCACAGTGTTGGGTATGGATGAGAAGTAACTCACACATGCGCACACATACACCTGCCATAGAAGCACTTTTTTTAACAGTGCACACCTATGGTGTCTGATTATAAGCTAATTAGCTTAATAGCCTCAGTAATATTTTAAGGCAAAATCAGGGACATTCTGTTTAATCTGGAGCAACTGAAAGGAATCATTTACACACACACACACACGCACACACACCATGGTTCTCATCCTCTGAGGGTAAGAATCAAGAACTGGGGTTTACATTAGCCTGCTTTACCTGAAAGAGATGGCCCAAAACCTCAGAAAACTGTCATTATTTACTGACTTTTTTAGCTTTTGAGCACTAGTGTAAGCTAACAGCTGTTGTGTAAATGTTGTGCACTCGCTAATAAACTAATGAGTACATCCATCACAGAATATGTTTTCAGTCTGGAGCCAAAGTGTGTTGCTGCTTCTGTCTACCACTATATAAATTTCAGATAGTCTCTCTCTCTTGTATTTCCACTAAAAGTGATCCTACCCATTTGGACTTTTCTTGGGGTTGCTGCATGCTTTTTTGTGTGCATTATCTATAATGTGGCAGTGCATTAGAAACAGTTTATTGAACAAGAAAGATGTCAAAAACTACCATTTAATTTTTTTGTAATAAACCTTTAAATATTTAGGGATATGATTAGGTGTTCCCAGTATTTATGCCCTTATTTTCTCTGTTCATATCAGTAGTCTAGACTGAGATTAATAACGTCAAGTTTAGAGAGAATAACAGGACATTTTCACTCACCTAAGGAGACTGTTTTTAATGGTAGTACCTAGATTACTTAGAGAACCACGTTATGGGAAGAAATTAGTTGAAACATTGTAGGTTGCAGGGAAGATAAAGCCTATCCTGAAAAATCCATTGCTGAACACTCTGAAAATGAACAGAAACTGTCCCTGATCTTGCAGAACACCCCTAATTCTGTTTAACATTTTGCCCTGTCCTTCATAAACATTTTGATTTTTTTTTACTGAGAATTTAATTCAGTAATTTGACTTTACAGATGTTGATCGTGTTTCACTGTTGCAGTCATTACTCTTGGGTTATCCTGCTGGCAGGCTACCCGTAGCCAGCCAGAATTCCAAAGTCTAGGTCCGGCGTCGGTTGCTGTCGCCTCTTCCCTGACGTCAGTGTGCCAGGGGTATAAAAGATGCAGCCTACTCCATTTTCTTCAGTCTTTCTTGCCGCGCAGTGCCCAAAGCAAAAGCAGTTCGCAAATGCCGGTCGGCCGACTCCTGAGATTTTCACAGATGAATTTCAGATCCGAAGTCTTCATTAAAGCTAAGTACCCCGTTGGGGAAACTTTTTTCTTGCTCCAGACCGATGTCAGAAAAAGTTAACAATTGTGTTTCTTGTGGGAAGCAAATACCTCATAAGGATCATCATTCTTACTGTATTCCTTGCCTAGGCCTTGATCATAACGTTGCTAGCTGTCGGTTTTGTGCTAGATTCAACAGACGCATTATTAAGCGTCTGTTTGATTTTGCTTATCATTACTTTGGCCGAAAATTCAATTACATAATGCCGTCGGAACAGCCGACGACCGGAGTTTCTAAAAAACGCAAGGAAAAAGAGAAGAACAGGCATCCGAGATCCAAAACAGACGACGAGGCTTCCGCTAAGCCAGTCGCCGATTCGCCGGTTCTCAGTGAGGTGCTTTAACAGCCCTTGACACCCGCTACCTCAGAGCCACAGGCCACTGACGACTCCCACGTGGAGCCAGCTAGGCCTCTGGATACTCAAGGTATTGGACACTCGGAAATCATTCCCTCAGATGGGTCCGGAGCCGCTGAGCAGGCATCTGCTTCTAAGGGTGTTTTCAGACCTACACAGCTATATGTAAAGCCTACTTCGGCTTCAAAAGCAAAGACTACAGCAGCTTTAAAGACAAAGAAACAAGTACAGCATTCTCCAAGACAGACTTCCATGCCTAAGAAACAGATGCTCAAAATGGCCGAAGACCTTATTACCTTGATCAGGGGTTCCCATCCCCCTCCTGACAAGAGGCCTAGACAAGAGACAGACTGTGACTCTTCAGATCAGGTTTCCATTTCCTCCGACTCCTCTTTTGTACAGGAATACTCTCTTCCTCCCTATGAGGATTCTGATGCTGAAGAATCCATTCCTTCAGCCTCTCCTCCTGAGGATTATTCTTTTGGGGAAACCCTGCATACCATGAGGGAGCACTTCCACTGGGATAGCCAGGATTACTCAGAATCAAAGAAAAGGCTTAGAGATTTTCTTTTACTTCATCAGCACAGGCCTCTTGCTATTTCCCCTGTGCTAGACATTGTAGATGATGCATTTTCAGAGTCCGGCCTTTCTCCAGACTCCTTACCTCCAGCTCCTGTTAAACCAGACAGATACTACAGGGTTCCAGATTCACATAAATTTCTTTATAAAAACTGTGCTGCTGACCCAGAAACTATTTCTCAGGGTCCCAAGGGGGTTAAGGCTGCTACTGCAAAAAAACCTGTCCCTTCTGACAGGGATTCAAGGGCACTAGACAGATGGGGGAAAAAGGTTTACACTTCTTCTACTTTGGCTGTGAGGGCTTTAAATTGTCAATTTCATATGATTAAACATCAGCAATACTTAATGTTACTGTTAAAACAGAAAATGTTGACTAATTCTGATTGTACAGAAAATAAGGAAATACAGGATTTATTGCATGCAACTGAACAAGTGGGAAAGCCTACTTTGCAATGTGGTTTTGATTCTCTGGAGGCCTCCTGCAGGGCTGCAGTTACGGGTTCTGTCATTAGAAGGCATGCTTGGTTAAAGGAAAAAAATCTGCCTGATCATGTTAAAGCAAAATTATTAGATGCTCCATTACAGCATGATACTTTATTTGGTGTTAAAGCAGAGGAGGTTTTGAAGAAAATGGAGGACAAAGCGAAATCTATGCAAACAGTAAAGGATTTCTTATAGGTTCAGCCACCAAAATTTAGCAGGAACTGGCCTACAAAGAACTGGTCCTTTCCAGTGTCGGACAGGCCACAAAGAGGCAGATACAGACGTCCCAGAGGTAGATCCCAGCCCCAGGGCTCATACAGGCCTAAACAGTGGATTGCTTCTACCTACAAAAGTGGAGAAGACAAAGCACAGCCATACAGGAAACAGTCCTATTGACTTGCCTCTGCCAGCACTAAGCACTTATCTTCTTGCATCTCCCTTAGGGGGAAGACTAGCACTTTTCTCTCAAAATTGGCACAAGATCACCCAGGACAAATGGGTTTTGAATATAGTGTCCCAGGGCTACAGGTTCCACTTTCACACCCTGACAAAGGCAAAAGGTATACCAAACCTGCCACTCAATCAATGGGCAGAGGCACAAAAACAAGTTTCGTCCCTTATGCACATGAGGGCCATTCAGCAAGTACCACAGCAAGAGCAGGGACAAGGATTTTACTCAAGACTTTTCTTGGTTCCCAGAAAGGATAAAGCCTGGAGACCAATACTGGACCTGTCTTTTCTAAACACATTTCTGGACGTTCCAAAATTCAAAATGTTAACTCTGTAGCAGCTTCTGCCCATGCTGGGCAAGAAGACTTGGCTTGTAACTTTGGACCTAAAAGAGGCATACCTGCATGTTCCAATCAGACAGTCTTGCAGAAGATACCTCAGATTCATAGCTGGCTCAATGCACTACCAATTCTCTGCACTGTCCTTTGGCTTATCTACTGCGCCCAGGGTCTTCACAAAATGCCTGGCACCAGTAATTGCATTTTGCAGGCAAAGAGGAATTCAAATTTATCCTTACTTGGACGACTGCCTTATACAAGCAGAGAACAAGGACACTCTACTAAAGCATCTGGTGTTCGTAAAAAGGTTATTAATTTGCCTAGGGTACACAGTAAACGAAAATAAATCAAAACTAGTACCCTCTCAAGAGATAATATTCCTGGGTGCAAGCTTAAATACAACTGCCCAGATGGCTTATCTCACGCCACGACAAACAAAGGCAACTAACTTCTTACTTCAAAATGTTGGCAACAAAGACCCAGTTATTTGCAAGAAAAATTCTGCAGGCCTTGGACTTCATGGCATCCTGCATTCTGCTAATTCCATATGCCAGACTGCATATGAGGAAACTTCAGTGGTACCTAAAAGTGTCTGGACTCAACATTGTCAAAGCCTGGAAGCATTAATTACCCTAATTCCTTGCCTGCAACAGGAGTTTCGATGGTAGGCACATGCCTGTCACCTCAACAAGGGACAGCCATTCACTCTACCCACAGCCAGGCAGTCAATAACAACAGATGCATCAGATTATGCCTGGGGAGTACACATGGCAGGAAAATTATTCAGGGCACATGGTCCACAAGCCAAATGCATCTACATATCAATCAATAAGAGATGCTAGCTGTTCAGAATGCCCTGACAGCTTTCAAGGATCTACTCCATCCAGGACAACTACTGATGAGGACGGACAATACTACAGTCATGTGGTACTTAAACAAGCAGGGAGGCACATATTCCTACCCCCTCTGTAGACAAGCCATGACTTTGTGGGACACAGCATTGACTTTATCAAGTACACCTGCAAGCAAAATTCGTGCCAGGAAAGAACAGTACTCTGGCAGCCGAACTAAGCAGAAACCTTACGGATCCCCACGAGTGGAAACTGGATCCACAAGTCTTCAGCATGATAACAAAGGAATGGGGATGCCCAGACATAGATCTGTTTGCCTCCCCTCACAACTGCCAACTACAGAAATTCACAGGACTTATCACAAGCAAGCATGGAAAATGGATGCTCTGTCATTCAGCTGGAAAAGTCTAACAGTATATGCCTTTCCTCCTCTGCCTCTCCTCCCCAAGGTACTCCTAAAGGTCAGACAAGAGAAGCCAAGAATGATTCTGATTGCCCCAGACTGGCCACGCCAGCACTGGTACCCAATCCTAAAAAACTTGTCTCAAGGCCCAGCCTGGACATTGCCTCAAATTCCTCACTTACTGACCCAGCGAAACAATCAGATTCTGCACAGCCAACTCAGGACCCTAAATCTGGCAGCATGGCGGATAATGTAACCATTGAAAGCACACCTCTCTCTAAAGCAGTGATGGATGTTATTTTGGAGGCCAGGAGGCCCAGTACCAGAAAATCTTATGCAGAAAAATGGAAAAGATTCTGTGCTTGGAACCAGGCACAAGGAATTGACACATCTGTACCAAATATTCCTCAGATTTTACAATACCTAACTGAGATGCTGGACAAAGGCCTATCCTTTTCATCAATTAAAATTCATGCCTCTGCCATTTCAGCTCATTACAATATGTAACCTCCTATTTTTTCCCATCCATTGCTAAGGCAGTACCTCAGAGGGGCCAAAAACATAAGACCTCCAAGGAGAGCCCCAATACCTGCATGGGACCTCAATTATGTCTTGGAAAAACTCACACTGCAGCCTTTTGAGCCAGCCAATACAGCTGATATAAAGTTTTTATCTTGGAAAACAGCTCTGCTCCTAGCAATAACCTCTGCAAGACGAGTTTCAGAGTTACAGGCATTCATGGCTGTGGAACCTTTCATCATTATCCATCCAGACAGGGTTTCTCTAAGGACGAACCCAACATTTATGCCTAAGGTAGTGTCCAGTGTGGCCCTTAACCAAACCATTCATTTGCCTACCTTTTATCCAAACCCACAGAATAAGGGTGAGAGACTTCTGCATTCCTTGGACATACACAGACAACTACGCTTCTACTTGGACAGAACTAAAGCTTTCAGAAAAACTGAGCAACTTTTAGTGGCATATGCTGCAGGATCTCAAGGAAAGCCTATCTCAAAACAGACCATTTCAAAATGGATAGGCCACTGCATTCGTTTCTGCTACTCACAACATGGCAAATCAGTGCCCAAGGACATTAGGCCTCATTCTACCAGGGCAGCAGCCACTTCAGCAGCCTTTCTCAGAGGAGTACCAACCAAAGACATTTTAGAGGCTGCAACTTGGAGTTCAGTGCACACTTTTACAAAGCACTACCATTTACCGCTCTACTCTAATTCCAGAGCAGGCTTCGCCACTGCAGTTCTGCAAGGCCTTATAGCCTCTCCTAATCATATTTAGGCCCAGCCACCCAACCTTAGCTTTGGGATTCAACCCAAGAGTAACGACTGCAACAGTGAAACACGATGAACATAGTACAGTTGTGTACCTACCATAAATGTAGCTGTTCAAGTATATTCACTGTTGCAGTCCAGGTTACCCACCCACCATCCCCCTTTTTCCTTGCTGGGACTTGCCTATACTTCTCTGTCTTATACAACCTATGTGGTGTATTTGCTTGCAGATGAAGGAAATGTTTATTTTACTGCATGCATAATTATTGGCATAATTTTTTTTTAGCCTACCATTTTGGGGGCACCTGACATCTGGGGCAAGAAAAACTGAAGAAAATGGTGTTGGCTGCATCTTTTATACCCCTGGCACACTGACGTCAGGGAAGAGGTGACAGCAACTTACGCCGGACCTAGACTTTGGAATTCTGGCCGACTGCGGGTAGCCTGCCAGCAGGATAACCCAAGAGTAATGACTGCAACAGTGAATACACTCAAACATCTACATTTATGGTAGGTACACAACTGTACTTTTTGTACTCTTTATTGCTCATAAAATGTAAGATGCTGCAAGACCTGTTGCTGTATTAACCTTTTAAATGAATCTGTCAATAATGTCAGATATTAGAATTTTAAACTTTTTCCTCCTAAAATGCATATTGTTGCTAAACCTTTTGCTGTTTTATATCTCTTCTAACTTATAAAAAGCATGTCAGTGCAAAATGTTTGCTCTGTTAACCTTTTAAATGAAGCTAAGTAAAGCTGGGGCAAAAAAGAGTGTGCAATCCCATCCCCCTTTTTCACTGTGCAAGTTCTGTGCAGTTCATTGCTGAAAGGTCCAGAACTGTATTTGCCACTGTCAGCTGCTTCCACCTGGAGCTGCAAAGATGTCTCAAAGTCCATTTGTATAATATTCTCATGACATCGCACTTAGTGCAACTCTGGGTGGAACAGCTGGAAATGGAAGTAGAGCAGTGAGTTTGAGAAGGAAATACTTACTTATGCTTTGGATAAATATAATTAGAATGTTTATTTCCTATTTTTGATTGCAACTATGACACCACCAATACCTAGCATTTCCTCACCATAGGTTATTAGAGCTGCATGCCTTCATATGGTTATTGGGTAAATCAACCACATATATTGCATACCCAAGGTAACCAAAGTATGTTTTCTCTCTTTTTTTTTTTTTTTTTTTTTTTTGTTATGGCACAAACATTTTTATTGCATGCTGCTATAGTTGCAAAAGTGTGGAAGTCAGCAGTTATGATTGTGCATCTCAGGTTGCTTTACTGAGGGGAATATGTTTTTTATTTTTAGTAGGGAGTCCTCAGTGGGGCTGTAGGCATGAAAGGGAGATTTCTGATTTTAGAACTGGCCTTCTAGGCATAGGTTAGACATTTTGGACATGAGTTATTAGTGTGAATGAGATAAAAAATCGCAGACAATTGTCTTTTAGTTTCCTTTAAAAATGCCTTACCAATTCTACTCTGAAGTCAGAGACGAGCAGAAAGTAAGACTGTCCTTTGGCTTAAACCTCACATCAGAAGTAAATTATGTGGAGATCGATTTCTTGTCACATGTAGAAGCCATGTTAGCAGTCTGCATATGGTTATAAACCAGCCTAATTGTTTAAAGAATTAGTACAGTCACTTTTGTGCAAGTCAGCAGTGATTACTCTTTCCATTTGTCTGCTACTTCATTTTCCCTGAAGCTTCTGTTGATGATAATGCCAGAGGCAAGAATGAACATCACCTCCTGGCTCTGTGCCACAGGGAACAGATTTCTGTCTGTGTTCAGGGTGATCGTGGTTGGACTAGTGGCCCTAACACTGCAGAAGCCAGGCAGGGAGGGGGAGGATTGAAAGGACGTGGTCAACTCAGGGTTGTGCAGAGTCAGGGAGGCACACTGGGTGGTGCTAACTTCTTGGTGGTGACTTACAAAATCCAGTTTAAGTCCTAGAATCTAATGAACAGGGCCTCTCTAAAAATTAGTTTGTGATGAATGGTTTCCCATGTACACTTCTTTAGTAGTCATTAAAGTTCCACTGATATAAACTTTTGATTGAAATCTGAGGCTGTAAGTTGAGTTTGACAAAATGCTCAGGATGCAGCCACTGGTAATTAAAGTGCAAGCTTCCAGAGCTCCAGTGGAGAAGAATAAGTGATGTATGTCTAGAAGATACTGTACCTAAACATGTCATCTACCAGAGGACAAGTTTTCAAATCACTGAATGTAAATGTTTAAACTTCAGTTTTGATATCCTCATTTATAAAAAATGTGAAAATGAAGAGAACGTCATGTGAACAAAGTGTTTTGAATGAGCACAAGTTCCTCCTAAATGTTTAGGATGAGCCCACATGGAAGAGGTCTAAATATCTGTTTCTGCATGTCAGTGCTATGTTCTGTGGTAGAAATGCCACTATTTAAGCGATCCAGTGATTAGAATAGGAGTTACAGTTCTAGATACTTATTTATTGTACATTTTAACTGTGTTTGCTTCTCTAATGGTTTCATGCATTTTCACGAATATGGATGAGAGGTTATAATTCTCTGGTGTCTGGGATTTATAGCATGCAGCCTTTACCCCCTGTGGTGGAATCTCAAATAAAAGTGTCTTAAAAGAATATAATTACAAAAGAAGATAAGCCAGATTTTGGGGGTGGGGGGGGGTTAGTCATATATGGGGATAGCTACTGCAGGAGATAACACCTTTGATTTGATCATTTATGATGTGGCAGCTGGAACGTTCGTGTTGTCAAGGGTGATGCACGAGCACCGAGATACAATTACATAAATTGCTTCCAATCACTGGGGCAAGAGGGGGCTGTGGGATTTATGCGGGTATTCAAAAACAAGGAAACTTTAACAGTTTTGTAGTAAACAGCAAGATCAGGGTGCCTCAATGGGGTTAAACAAGGCTTTGGTATGCAAGTGTCAACATAGCATAAATCTACCTGGGATAGTGCAGTGTAATGAAGTCTCACAGTCATGAAAATGGCAGTTGCTCAAGTGGGCTGCACTGAGTGGACATGTGACCTGAGGACATCAGCATGCAGGTAGTGTGCCTGATGCTGTGTACCAGCCAAATGAAGAGGCACTGAGCCACAAGTTCACCTGAGGCTCACCAGTGACACACCCTTGCTCTGGGTGATTCAGGAGGGCCTCTCCACATCACTCTTCCAACAAGGAGCTTATGCCTCCTACTAGAGAACCAGCAGTGGGCCACCTCTAGATCACCCTTCACAGTATGACCTTCATCAACAGCTTTGGACACAGAAGCCAAAGAGGTGCCCATAGCAGAGCCTTCTCCATCGCAAATCCTCCAAAAATGAGAATAAACAGAAAAAAAAAAGCAACATAATTAAAACTGAAAACAAAAGATAACAGAGCAGGTCACAAGTACAATGGTCAATGCAATGTGTTAAAGAATAAACAATAGTCAGAAAAGCAGTGTAAAAAATTAAAGGTGGTAACTATTATACATCAGAAGATGACTATTTATACAGTATAACTGGCACAGTCTAGGACAGTAGCACAGTAAATAGATGGCAATATAATGTGCAAAGACGGCGAACAATTAAGTAGTAAAATGTTAAAAATGCAAAAAAGTTACATACAGACATGGCAAATGTGGATATTACAGGCACAGTTTAGAGTAGAAGCACTGTAAAAATAATGAAAACTAGTAATCAACAAAGCCAATGAACAACCAAGCAATGGTTTAATAAAGAAATGCAGGTAAAATGCTGGTTAAGCACAGAAACAGATATTGCAGTGTCAATACAGTACAGTTAACCTGCTACCTGGAGAGTCTGTCCTGCCTCCCCATGGCAGGCTGTAATATTTCATGCAGTTTCTTCCTCCACAACAAAAGGGAAATAACAATAGTGAGCACAGCAAACCCAGGACAGCAGAAGGTGTGTATAGCTATACATTTCAGTCCTACCTTAGCATGACTACTACTGTAGAATGGAGGGTGTCACTCCCTGAACTCTTCTTCTCACTGGCAGAGAAGGTGAGGGTGACATATCTGCAGATCACTTTAATGTCACCTGCTGACCTAACAAGTGCATGCCAAGCATCCACTTTATGCAACAGACCTTCATACCCCACACATTACACACACAGCTGTCTGAGGAGGAGCACCTGATCTGTGATATATAGCAATAAGTAGCCTGTTTTTTTTTTTTTTGCTTATTTGTAGTAGATGTTCATTGTGTTACACTGCTGCAGTCATTACACTTGGGTTATCCTGCCGTCAGGCAGTCCCGCAGTCGGCCAGAGTTCCAAAGTCTTGGTCTGGCATCAGTTGCTGTCTCTTCTTCCCTGATGTCAGTGCGCCAGTGGTATACAAGATGTATCTGATGCCATTTTCTTCAGTCTTTCTTGCCGTGCGGTGCCCGAAGCAGAAGCAGTTCGCAAGTGACGGTCGGACGACTCCTGAGATTTTCAAAGTCGAATTTCAGATCCGAAATCTTCAATAAAGCTAAGTACCCCGTTGGGGAAACTTTTTTCTTGCTTCAGACCGATGTCAGAAAAAGTTAATAATTGTATTTCTTGTGGGAAGCAAATACCTCATAAGGACTTCCACTCTTACTGTATTCCATGCCTAGGCCCTGATCACGATGTCACTAGTTGTCGGTTTTGTGCTAGATTTAACAAACGCACTATAAAAAGACGTTTTGATTTTGCTTTGCACTACTTTGGCCGAAGGTTCAATTATACTATGCCATCGGATCATCTGACGACTGCAATACCGAAAAAACGCAAGGACAAGGATAAAGACAGGCATCCGAGGTCCAAAACTGACGACGAAACCTTTTCTAGGCCAGTCGTTGGTTCACCGGTTCTCAGTGAGGCTGATGAAGCCTTTGATGTAATAAAGGTGAAAGTGCTAAGCAACACGTTCGTATTCTAGAATATTTTTTGCATTTGGAGCCTTTTTGGGTTGTTCGTCAAGCGACGTTCTGGTTGAGGGATTACAGCCTGGTGTTTTTTACAAGGATACAGACAATGATTCCTCTGATCAGGTTTCCATTTCCTCTGATTCATTTTCAGACCAAGGATACTCTCTACCCCCTATGAGGACTCTGATGCTGAAGAATCTATCCCTTCAGACTCTCCTCCTGAGGATTATTCTTTTGGGGAAACTTTACATACCATGAGGGAGCATTTCCACTGGAAAAGTCAGGATTACTCAGAATCCAAGAAAAGGCTCAGGGATTTCCTTTTATTGCCTCAGTACAGGCCCTTGGCTATTCCGCCTGCGCTAGATATTGTGTATGATGTGTTCTCTGAATCCAGCTTATCTCCTGATTCTTTGCCCCCTGCACCAGCCAAGCCAGATAGATTATAGAGTCCCAGACTCTCACAAGTGTCTTTATAAAAACCTTTCAGCTGATCCAGAAACTATTTCCCAGGGTCCAAAAGGGGTTAAGGCTTCCATTGCAAAAAATCCAGTACCCTCTGACAGAGATTCCAGAGCTTTGGATAGATGGGGGAAGAAAGTATACACTTCTGCAACTTTAGCAGTAAGAGCTTTAAATTGCCAGTTTCACATGCTTAAGTACCAACAATATTTAATGGCTCAGTTAAAACAGAAAATGCTTCCAAGCTCAGAAGTTCCTGATTGTAAAGAAATGCAGGATTTATTGCATGCAGTTGAACAGGTGGGAAAATATACTCTACAATGTGGTTTTGATTCTTTAGAGGCCACTTGTAGAGCCGCAGTTACAGGTTCTGTGATTCGAAGACATGCTTGGTTAAAAGAACAGTTTACTTGATCATGTTAAGGCAAAATTATTGGATGCTCCTTTACAGCATGATACCTTGTTTGGTGTTAAGGCAGAAGAGGTGTTAAAGAAAATGGAGGATAAAGCTAAATCTATGCAAACAGTCAAGGATTTCTTACAGGTACAGCCACCTCGATTTAGCAGAAATTGGCCAACAAAGAATTGGTCCTTTCCAGTGTCAGACAGGCCACAGAGAGGGAGATACAGACGCCCAAGAGGCATATCTCAACCCCAAGGCTCAAACAGACAATGACAGTGGGGCACCTCAACCCCAAAAGGAGGTGAGGACAAGTCTCAACCTTACAGGAAACAGTCACAATGACTTTCCCTTCAGACGCCAAGCACTTCCTTTTGAAGCCCCTTAGGGGAAAACTAGCACTCTTTTTCTCAAAACTGGCAAACAATCACCCAAGACAAATGGGTTCTGAATATTGTGTCTCAAGGTTACAGGTTCCACTTTCATACTTTACCAAGGCTAAAAGGAATGCCAGACCTGCCACAAAATCAATGGGCAGAGGCACAAAAACAAATTTCAGCCCTCATGGACATGAGAGCTATTCAAAAAGTACCACAACAGGAACAAGGATTTTACTCAAGACTCTTCCTGATCCCCAGAAAGGGCAAGGCCTGGAGGCCCATACTAGACCTTTCAATTCTAAATACTTACCTGGATATTCTGAAATTCAAAATGTTGACATTACAGCAGCTTCTACCCATGCTGGGCAAGAAGGCTGGGCTTGTTACTCTGGACCTCAAAGAGGCATACCTGCATGTCCCTATCAGACAAAATTGCAGAAGATACCTCATATTCAAAGCTGGTACAATGCACTACCAATGCTCTGCACTGCCCTTTGGCTTATCTACTGCGCCCAGGGTCTTCACAAAGTGCCTGGCACCAGTAATTGCATTTTGCAGACAAAAAGGAATTCAAATATATCCGTACCTGGACGACTGCCTCATTCAAGCAGAGACAAAGGACATTCTTCTACAGCATCAGGAATTTGTAAAAAGGTTGCTAATTTCTCTAGGGTACACAGTAAATGAAAAGAAGTCAAAACTAGTGCCCTCACAACAGATTATATTCCTGGGTGCCAGCTTAAATACAACGGCCCAGATGGCTTACCTCACGCCAGACAAACAAGTTCAACTAACTCAATATTTTCAACTACTGGCAAAAAAGTCCCATCTCCCTGCAAGAAAAATTCTGCAGGCCCTGGGATTCATGGCATCCGGCATACTACTAATACCATATGCCAGACTGCATATGAGGAAATTACAGTGGTACCTAAAAAGTGTTTGGACTCAACACTCACAGTTTAGAAGCAGTAATATCAATGATTCTCTGCCTACAACAGGAGTTTCGATGGCAGGCACAGGCATGTCACCTAAACAAGGGTCAGCCTTTTACCCTACCCACAGCCAGGCAGACTCTAACAACAGATGCGTTGGATTACGCCTGGGGAGCACACATAGCAGGAAAATGCATTCAGGGCAAGTGGACCACAGACCAGATGCATCTTCACATCAATCAAAAAGAGATGTTGGCTGTTCAAAATGCCCTAACAGCTTTCAAGGACCTTCTGCATCCAGGACAATTATTATTAAAGACAGACAACACCACAGTAATGTGGTACATAAACAAGCAAGGGGGCACTCATTCATATCCCCTATGCAGGCAAGCCATGTCCTTGTGGAACACAGCTCTAACGTATCAAGTTCACCTGCAAGCACAATTCCTGCCAGGAAAGAAAAATACTCTGGCAGATGATCTAAGCAGAAATGTCATGGACCCTCACGAATGGAAATTGAATCCACAAATCTTCAGCATGGTAATGCAAAAATGGGGATGCCCAGACATAGATCTTTTTGCCTCCCCACTGAATTGCCAACTACAAAAATTCTGCACAAGGACTTATCACAAACAAGCATGGAAAGTGGATGCTCTTTTGTTCAGCTGGAAAAACCTAAAAGTTTATGCCTTCCCGCCACTGCCTCTCCTTTCAAAGGTACTCCTAAAAGCCAGACAAGAAAAACCACAGATGATCCTGATCGCTCCAGACTGGCCACGCCAGCACTGGTACCCTATCTTAAGGAACTTGGCTCAAGGCCCACCATGGATTTTGCCGCAAATTCCATGCCTTCTGACTCAACAAAACAGTCAGATCCTGCACGGTCAACTCAAAACCCTAAACCTGGCTGCATGGCAAATTCTTTAGTCAAACAGGCAACACCTCTCTCTAAAGCTGTTATGGATGTCATTTTGGAGGCCAGGAGGCCTAGCACCAGGAAAGTTTACTCAGAAAAATGGAAGAGATTCTGTGCCTGGAACCAGGCTCAAAACCTTGACCCTCTTGTTCCAAACATTCCTCAGATTTTACAATACTTAACCGAGATGCTGGACAGAGGCCTATCCTTCTCATCAATTAAGATCCACACCTCTGCTATTTCAGCACATTACAACACGGATCCTCCTTTATTCTCTCATCCCTTGCTAAAACAGTACCTCAGAGGGGCTAAAAACATAAGACCGCCCCGGAGAGCACCAACACCAACTTGGGACCTCAATTTAGTTTTGGAAAAACTAACCCTGCCACCTTTTGAGCCAGCCAATACAGCCGATCTAAAATTTTTATCATGGAAAACAGCTCTGCTCCTGGCAGTAACTTCAGCACGAAGAGTCTCAGAGCTACAGGCATTAATGGCAGTGGAACCTTTTATAATTTTTCATCAGGACAGGGTTTCTTTAAGGACAAACTCTACCTTTATGCCAAAGGTGGTATCTAGTGTGGCTCTTAACCAAACCATCCATTTTCCAATTTTTTATCCAAACCCCCAGAATAAAGGGGAGAAACTTCTGCATTCTTTGGACATACACAGGCAGCTACGCTTCTACTTGGACAAAACAAAAGCTTTCAGGAAAACTGAGCAACTGTTGGTAGCATATGCTGCAGGATCACAGGGCAAGGCTATCTCAAAGCAGACTATATCCAAATGGATAGGACACTGTATTCGTTACTGCTACACACAGCATGGAAAATCAGTCCCAAATAACATTAGGCCACATTCCACCAGGGCAACAGCCACTTCAACAGCCTTTCTCAGAGGAGTACCTACCAAGGAAATTTTGGAGGCTGCAACTTGGAGTTCAGTGCACACCTTTACCAAGCATTACCACCTACCTCTTTACTCTAAATCCAGAGTAGGATTTGCCACTGCAGTTCTGCAGGGCCTCATAGCAAATCCTAACTCTTTATAGACCAGCCACCCAACCTTAGCTTTGGGATTCTACCCAAGTGTAATGACTGCAGCAGTGTAACACGATGAACATAGTACAGTTTTGTACCTACCATAAATGTAGATGTTCGAGTGTTCACACTGCTGCAGTCCAGGTTACCCTCCCTCCATCCCCTCTGAACTAGCTGGACTTATCTATACCTTTCTATCCTATACAACCTTTGTGGTGTATTTGCTTGTAACTGAAGGTATTGTTTTTGTTTTTATGTATATTTTTTATTAGCAATATGTATTGCCTACCTACTTGGGGGCACCTGACATCTGGGGCAAGAAAAACTGAAGAAAATGGCATCGGATGCATCTTATATACCCCTGGCGCACTGTCAGGGAAGAAATGACAGCAACCGACGCCGGACCAAGACTTTGGAACTCTGGCCGACTGCGGGACCGCCTGATGGCAGGATAACCCAAGTGTAATGACTGCAGCAGTGTGAACACTTGAACATCTACATTTATGGTAGGTACAAAACTGTACTTTATTGCTTATTCTGGATATTTATAGCAATTTTATTGTATACTGCATACTTGTACTGTATTTCATAGCTATTGGCTCACTGCTGGTTTTCTGCAGTGTTAAACATTTCTGTAGTGTTTTCTGCCTAAAATAGTTTAGGTGGTAGCTGTAATATTCTCCATATTCCTGATTGTGTTGTGGGCTTAGTTTGTTAGAGGCTGATGTTCTTCATGTTTCGCTGTTGTAGTCATCACATTGGGTTATCTGCCTGCAGGTAGCCCTCAGCCGGCCTAAATACCAGAGTCTTGGATTCCTGCGTTGGATGCTGTCTCTTCTTCCATGACGTCAGGTCGTCAGGGATATAAAACATGCAGCTGACGCCATTACATCAGTCTTTCTTGTTGTGCAGTGCCCGAAGCAGAAGCAGTTCGCAAGTGCCGATCGGCCAACTCCTGAAAATTTCATTTTCGAGTTTCAGAACCGAAGTCTTCAAAAAAGATATGTACCCCATTGGGGATCTTTTTTCTTGCTCCAACTGATGTCAGTAAAAGTTAACAATTGTCTTACCTGTGGAAAGCAAATACCTCATAAAGATTTTCATTCGTACTGTATCCCTTGCTTAGGCCTAGACCACGATGTCCCTCGCTGTCAGTTTTGTGACTTGTTCAATCCCCGAACTATTCATCATTGGGCTGTTTTTGCAGTAAATTATTTTGATACTCTGTATCACTACTCTGAAATGGCTTTGTTAAGCCATCCAACTACCGACCTTCTGAAAAAACTTAAAGATAAAGACAGAGACAGACCGCATAGGTCCAAAATTGCCGAGGACGCTTTCATTAAGCTAGTCGCCAGTCCGCCGGTACTCAGTGAGGCACTTTCGCAGCCCCTAATACCTGCTACTTCAAATTCGCAGGCCTCTACTGAGACCCATTCGGAGTCCGGTATGCCGTGAGATGCTTCTTCGACTATGGAACCTGTGGATGTCTCTACCTTGGATGGGTCCGGAGTCGCTATGTAGGCACCTGCTTCTGAGGGTGTATTCAGGCCTACAAACTTGCTTTTTAAACCGACGCCATCTTCTTCATCCAGGCCTAAAACTTGATCCACGTCTAGAAAACTGACATCCAAACCACATGCTCGGACTCCTATGCCTAAAAAACAAATGCGTAGAATGGCCGAAGACCTTATTACATTAATTAGGGGAAGCCAGCCTTCCCCCTCTAAGAGACCTAGAACTGAATTTCCTTCTGATTCTTCTGATCAGGAATCTGATATTTCTGTTCCTTCTGATGACCAGGATTTGTCCTTATCTACCTATGAGGATTCTGATGCAGAGGATTCCATTCCCTCTGCTTCCCCTCCAGAAGATTTTTTTTTTTTTGGTGAAACCTTGCACACTCTTAGGGAGCATTTCCACTAGGAAAGCCAAGTTTACTCTGACTCCAAAAAGAGGCTTAGGGAATTCTTACTCCTTCCTCAGCACAGACCTTTAGCTATCCCTCCTGTTCTGGACATTGTAGATGATGCTTTCTTGGAATCTAGCCTTTCCCCAGACACTTTACGCCCAGCTCCCAGAAAACCTGACGGGTATTACAGAGTACCTGACTCTCACAAGTTCCTGTTCAAGAATACTACTGCGCATCCAGAGACCATTTCCCAAGGACCAAAATGCATTAAGGCTACTGCTGCCAAAAATCCTACCCCTTCTGATAGAGATTCTAGACCCCTGGACAGATGGGGTAAGAAGGTATACACGTCTGCTACTTTGGACATTAGGGCTTTAAATTGCCAGTTTCTTTATGTTAAAATACCAGCCGTATATTATGGGACTACTTAAACAGAAAATGATGTTGATTCCTGACTGTGCTGAACACAAAGAATTACAGGATTTAATGCATTCTGCAGAACAACTTGGTAAACATACTTTGCAATGTGGTTTTGACTGTCTAGAAGCATCTTGCAGGGCTGCTGTCACTGGGTCTGTACTTAGAAGGCATGCTTGGCTTAAGGAGCAAAACTTGCCAGATCATGTTAAAGCTAAATTACTGGATGCTCCCTTAAACCAAGACTGCCTGTTTGGCAACAAAGCAGAAGAAGTCCTCAAAAGGATGGAGGAAAAAGCTAAATCTATGTAAACTGTTAAAGATTTCCTACAATTACAGCCTCCCAGATTTAGTAGGCATTGGCCTTCAAAGAATTGGTCCTTTCCAGTCTCTTCCAGGCCTTCTCAGTCCAAACCCAGGAACAGCAGACCACCCAGGTTACAGTCTCAGGCTGCGCACAGGCCTAAACAGTGGGGGGCTCCCACTTCCAAAGCAGGGTTAAGCCACCCCCCCCCACGAAAAATGGCACAATGACTTAACCATTAGCCATTCCAAGCCCTGCTCAACTGCTTGTTCCCTTAGGAGAAAAACTCGCCCTGCATGCAAAAAACTGGGAACTCATTACCCAGGCCAAATGGGTTTTAAATATAGTTTCCCAAGGATACAGATTCCACTTCCACATCCTACCAACCCCAAACATTTGGCCAGACCTACCCCCATATCAGTGTGCGGAGGCCCGACAGCAGATTCTCTCTCTTCTAAGTATCAGGGCTATTCATCCTGTCCCAGCAGAACAAAGGGGACAAGGGTTTTATTCAAGACTTTTCCTGGTACCCAGAAAAGACAGCTCCTGGCGTCCTATCCTGGACCTCTCTATTCTAAACACCTTCCTGGTAATCCCAAAATTCAAAATGCTAACATTCCTATGCTAGGCAAAGATGCCTGGTTGGCAGCCTTAGACTTAAAGGAAGCTTACCTGCACATTCCAATAAGGGAATCTTGCAGGAAATACCTACGCTTCAGGGCAGGCTCCATGCACTATCAGTTCTCTGCACTTTCATTTGGCTTATCTACTGCGCCCAGGGTATTCACAAAGTGTCTAGCTGCAGCCATTGCATTTTGCAGGCAGAGAAATATTCAAATATACCCATACTTGTACGATTGTCTGATTCAGGCAGAAAGCCAGGACTTGCTATTAAAACATCTATCATTCGTAAAGAAACTTCTAACCTCACTGGGGTACACCATAAATGAAAAGAAATCTCACCTAGTACCCTGCCAATAGATTGTATTCCTGGGTGCAAGCTTGAACACAACTTCCCAGATGGCTCTCCTCACTCCAGAGAAACAAGTTTATTTTACAACCTACTTCACACTTTTCGCCACAAAGCCCCAGCTATCTACAAGGAAAATTCTGCAAGCCCTGGGGTTCATGGCCTCTTGCATTCTACTAATTCCATATGCAAGACTGCATATGAGGAAATTACAATGGTATCTAAAATGCCTACGGAGTCAACATTCTCAGGACCTGGAATCAATGATTCCTATCATTCGTTGTATAAAGACAGAGTTCCTTTGGCGGGCAGAGGCCTGTTACCACAACAAGGGGCACACTTTCACTCTACCCCCTACCGCCCAAACCCTAACAGTTGCATCAGACTATGCATGGAGGGCTCACTTGGCAGGGCAGTGCATTCAGGGCAAATGGAACCCGAGACAGATACGCCTGCATATCAACCAAAAAGAAATGTAAGCTGTACAGAATTCCCTGATAGCCTTCAAAGACCACATCCTTCCAGGACAATTATTCGTAAAGACAGACAACACCACAGTTATGTGTTACATAAACAAGCAGGGGGGAACCCACTCGTACCCTCTCTGAAGACTAGCCATGGCTCTGTGGAACACAGCCTTGAGCTACCAAGTGCACCTACAAGCTCAATTCCTGCCAGGCAAGCTAAATTCACTGGCAGACGACCTAAGCAGAAATCTCATGGACCCACATGAATGGAAACTGGAACCAAAAATATTCAACCTCTGGAGGAACAAATGGGAGACTCCAGAGGTAGACCTGTTTGCCTCCCCTCAGAACTACGAATTGGACAAATTCTGCACAAGGACTTCCCACAGTCAGTCTTGGAAAGTGCATGCCCTGTCCTTCACCTGGGAAAGCCTCTCAGTTTATGCCTTTCCCCCTCTGCATCTCCTCTTGAAGGTTCTGCTAAAGATCAAACAGGACAAGCCAAGGACAATACTGATTGCACCAGACTGCCCACGCCAGCACTGGTACCCCCTCTTGCGCAGTATGACACTGCTGGAACCATGGCACCTGCCTCAGATCCCTTCCCTGCTGTCCCAGCAGGTGGGCCAGATTCTGCGCCTTCAGCTTCAAACCCTGAACCTTGCAGCCTGGCTAATTCCTTGAGCTCTCCAATAGCAGCCCTCAGTAAGCAGGTGCTAGATGTCATTCTGGAGGCAAGGAGGCCTAGTACTAGAAAATCCTATGCTAAAAAGTAGAAAAGATACTGTTCCCGGAGCCAGACTCGGGGGATGGGCACAATAGTGCCCAGCTTACCTCATATTCTTCAGTACTTAACAGAAATGCTCCACAAGGGCCTATCCTTCTTGTCAATTAAAATTCATGCCTCTGCCATTTCAGCACATTATAATACTGACCCACCCCTCTTCTCTCACCCCCTGCTAAAGCAATTCCTTAGATGGGCCAAAAACTTAAGACCCCCCAGGAAAGCCCCTACTCTAGCCTGGGACCTTAACTTTGTATTGGAAAAGCTCACTCTCCCTCCCTTTGAGCCAGCTGCAACTGCAGAGTTGAAATTCCTTTCTTGGAAAACAGCCTTCCTTCTAGCCGTCACTTCAGCAAGAAGAGTGTCTGAATTACAGGCCCTCATGGCAGTAGAACCCTTCATTATCTTCCATGCAGACAGGGTTTCCCTCAGGACCAATCCTTCCTTTATGCCCAAGGTGGTGTCTAGTGTGGCCCTAAATCAGTCCATTCATTTGCCTACCTTTTTCCCCTAATCCACAAAACAAAGGAGAATGAATACTGCACTCTTTGGACGTGACAGACAACTTAGATTTTATTTGGACAGGACTAAACCTCCCAGAAAATCTGAACAGCTGCTAGTTGACTTTGCTGCAGGGCAGAGGGGAAGGCCATTTCAAAGCAACCATTTCTAAATGGATAGCCCATTGCATTCATTTCTGCTACAAGCACCATGGAAAACCTACCCCACAGGGGATAAGATCACGTTCCACCAGGGCTGCATCTACCTCTGCAGCCTTTCTCAGAGGAGTCCCTACCAGGGACATCCTAGAAGCTGCTACCTGGAGCTCTGTACATACCTTCACCAAGCATTACCACATGCCTATTTTTTCTAAATCCAGAGCTGGTTTTGCCACTGCAGTCTTGCAGGGCTTAATAGCTGGTCCTAATGCTCTCTAACGTCCTCCTCCCTTCCTTAGCTTTGGGAATCAACCCAAATGTGATGACTGCAACAGTGAAACATGAAGAACATAGTACAGTTGTGTACACTTACCATAAATGTAGATGTTCGAGTATATTCACTGTTGCAATCCAGGTTACCCTCCCTCCAGCCCCCTGACTTCTCTTGGCTCTGCCTTTCCTTCTTGTTTAGTGTATTTAAGTTTTCTGGTGTATTTGCTTTTTGATGGAAGTGTACCATAACATATAATTGCTTCCCATTGTGGGGTGCACCTGACATCTGGGGCAAGAAAAACTGATGTAATGGCATCAGCTGCATGTTTTATACCCCTGACAACCTGACGTCATGGAAGAAGAGAGAGCATCCGACGCAGGAATCCAAGACTCTGGTATTCAGGCCGGCTGAGGGCTACCTGCAGGCAGATAACCCAAATGTGGTTTATTTATTTATTTTACATTTGTTGACCGGGATAGTCTAACTGTATTTATGTCCATTTTCAGTAGACTCCCGGGGAGATAAGCTCCACGAGATTACTAGACTACTAACATACAGGTACTAGTTGTTATACAGTTAAATACTACAAATTTTAAACAGTTCAGGAATCGATGATGACTGCAACAGTGAATACACCCGAACATCTACATTTATGGTAAGTGTACACGACTGTACTTTTTCTGAGCTCATTGTTCAGGCCATCTTATTTAGCAAAGACCATCCCCCACTTCAGTGAGCGTTTAGTGTTTATGGTCATTGTCTAGTAGGGTTACGAGGTCTACAGCTTGGAGAAAGCACCTCATTGGTTCCTTTGAGCATTTTTTAAAGTTGTTTCAGGTTTCAGCTTTATGTATACAGCTCAGCAAGCTCCTGCCTGGTGCCCTGCAGAGATCTACAGCAGCAGAGAGACAAAAGAGAGACTTTGGAGTGATTTAGTATAATTTTCTGCATTTGCTTGCTGCCTTTAGCTAATTTCGCTTAAAATGCCAATTTTTAAGAGTTTCTGTGATTTAATAAGCTTGTTTCAGCTACATATTGTACTTATTTTACTGCCTGCACTTTAACAAAGTCAATTTTTTGTTTAAATTACCTGTTTAATTATTGTAGGCTACACACTCAAGTGTGATAGCCATTTCTGTGCATTTAAAGTATTTTTTTTTATTGTATCTGCTATATTTTCTAAAAAAAAAATGCATATATATATATATATATGTATATATATATATATATATATATATATATATATATCTATATATATATATATCTATATATATATATATATATATATATCTATATATATATATCTATATATATATATCTATATATATATATGTATATATATATATATATATATATGTATATATATATATATATATATGTATATATAGAAAGAGAGAGAGAGATATATACAGACAAGCACAGTAGGATTATGGCTGACCAAGTTCACAGATGACTGCAAACTAGCGGCTATAATTGACTCTTCGGCTGACACCGACATCTTCCAAAAGGGTCTCACTGAGACAGATACCTGGTGTCAAAACCATGGCCTCAAGCTAAATGCCAAAAAGTGCATAGTCATCCCCTTTGGAAAAAACATAGTACCCACAAACTACCACGTAGGTGGCAGCCCCCTAAATATGGAAGACGTAATAAGGGATCTGAGGACCGAAGAAGATAGTAACCTCTCCTTTGACAATCACATTGCCGAAGTGGTTAGAAAATCCTTCTATGTGGCCCACCTAATCACAAAAGGGTTTGCATCCAGATCAAAAGAGATCATTGTGCCCCTCTACGCATCCCTCATCAGATCCATCATAGAGTACAACGCCCCATTTGGGATGTACCTTACAAGACACCTGCAACAACTAGAAAGATCACAGAAGTACCTCACCAAGAGGATCGCTGGCCTCAAACAGATGCCCTATGCAGCTCGACTGAAGAAACTCCAGCTGTACTCGGTTGCATACCGCCTACTCAGAGGTGATCGCTGCCTGACATACAAGGCCATGTCCAACCCAGAATTGATGGACATGCTCCACCTAAAGAAAACCATATCCCCTCGAACCACACGCTCTAGGGATCTAAACCTCACCACAACAATAAATAGGACGTGCTGGAGGGATAGACTCCTGTCCCAGAGACTTTCCATGTTCTGGAACAAGATTCCAATCTACATTAGGCAGAGCTCCTTGCTAACCCTCTTCAAGAGAAACCTTGATGAGTGGATAGGAAACAGAAAGTATACCCCGGGGATCACTTCAATGACTCTGCTGGACAGAGGCACAGGGAACTAATCTAAGGGGCAGCATAAGCCAACACATTCCGGATAGGCTTATAAATGCCTTTGGGTTCATAGGTTCATAGGTTAGTACTAGGCTAACTGCCCTTGTGAGCCATTTTAAGCCTAGCTAATTATCCCTTGTGAGACTCAAACCCTGCACCTTGTGTTTGTAAAGGAAACACCTTAACCATTAGGCCACCCTCCCAACTAGCAGATAGCCTAGTACCTACCTATGAACTCCCCAGCAGATGTTCCCTATGCTCTGTAAACAGCAAATATAAAAAGATTTTGTACTCCATGCTGCACCTTGCAGGAGTCATGCTAGAGTCAAATCCTGCTATAAACATGTCCATTCTCCTGGTCAATTCCTACTGGAAGTGCTGGGCCATCGAGATGTCAGGCACACACTGTGCTGTTGACATAGGCCCAAGGGGAACAGTACATGTGGCTCACATGTCCACAGATTCCACAGTGTGAGACAGTGTCACAACAGTTATATCATAGCAGGGCACAGAGATGTGCCTGTCACATGGATACTAAGGACAATGAGGTGGCAGGGGTGATCTTCTGTACCCAAAATGATCCACATGTGCCTGATCTGTTATGACACTGTCTGAAAGAGTTCACCCCACTAGATTCTGCTGCAGGCACACATCAGGTGAAATTCTGGACAATGAAACTGGATAACGCCTTCCAGTATCAAGTGTGGCAGGAAATGGTGCAGAACTAAGTGTGGTGAGTTGTTACAACAAGACATATTTGCATCACAGGATCATTGATTTAATCATCCACTCCAAGGCCAAGGACACAGCTGGTGACAGATCAACTCCAGGGGGAATACCACCAACACACCAGCACTCAGACACTAAGGAATTCCTATTGTCTGTCGGTGGTGACACCAGAAGAACACTCATACCCTTACCCAGTGGAGGATTGGATATGGGATATGGGCTGGTCAGTACTGCCAGAGTGTCTTGTTAGGAATGCCCAAGGTGAGTAGTGACACATGCCATTCCTGTATGACATTGCCTTGCACCTCTGCTTGATTTACTCACATATTTTCCATTTGCATTTATCACCCAGGATATCAGGACTGCAAATGAGACTACCTGGATCACAAGGCACAACTGCCCGAGTATCTGTGAGGGATGCAGTGATTGAGTGAGAAGTGGCACACCCCATTCATGTTGTCTGGCACCTCTGCAGTTTATTCATGTGTAACATTCTACATTTTTATCACCTGTGGACATCAGGCTTCCAAAAGAGATAGCCTGCACCACAAGGTACACATTGGCTGTATATGTTCTTGGCATATACAGCTCATTGGCTGTATATGTTCTTGTCATGTAGCTCTCTGACTGCTCAGCAATGGAGGGAGTTGCATTCACATACTAGTGCTCTTACTGGACTGTTGTCTGTTTGCAGTCACAGGTTCCATTTGGAGACGATCCAGCAGAAATATCAGCACATGTCAGTTGTAAGCATATCTCTAGATGCTGGCAGTAATGGCATGATACACCTAACACAGTCCAAGGAAACTCCCAAGCATGTCACCAGTCACATACCGGAAGGTCCCTGTAGCAAGAGTGGTTAATGCTACTTGCACGTTCTTGTCCACTGAGATAGGCAATGCACGTATTCCCCCTTGTTCCCATGTGAGGATGAGATGTGTCTGCTAGCTCCCATGTGATGTGAAAACATGGTAGGTGTCACAAGTTTCCTAATCATGGTAGTGATGATATGTCAACCACTGATGGACACTTCTGAGGTTAGGATGGCAGCTGCATCATGGACACTAGATTACAAAGTGGCCATTAATACATGCTGACCAGCTAAAACAGGTGCTAGTCCTAACATCTTAGTATAAGTGATATACCTGTTCACCAAGAAGTAATGGTGGTGTTCTGATAAGGTGATCCCCATGGCTCACTGCAAAACTTTTGTACATGTTTGAATCATACCATTATGTTTGGTTTTGTCATTTGTATATGTGATGCCTCATTAGCTCATTGACACTCATTTGCATGTCATTATGTAGTAATTTGCATGCAGTGCATACCACTTTATATTGACAAAGTCATGTTGTGCGTCTCTAAGTTGCCTTCTCACTTTGCCTCACTGCTTATGGCACTATTTCTCTTAGTTGCAATGTGATGTTTGTTTCGGAATACCCCTCTTAAACTTTGGTCTGCTAGATCTAGCTTATTTTGCAGCTCATTATTTTAACTACTTATTAAGATGTCAAAGACTGATCACCAGATGTGCACGCAGTTCTGATGCTAAGAAAAATAAATGTAAGGAGTGGGTGTTACAAGGAAAAAGACAGTGTGTGCCATAAAGCTTTTTCTGTCATCTCAACTGCCCTAGATTCATTTATAACACCCAGTTTATTTTACTTTCATCTGTTAACCAGGTAGGTAGACTGGTCTTAAGACCCTTTTCAGAAATGACTGTACCAAGAAAGCAAGACATTATACATAAACATAAATTAAAAGAGATTATCGTAAGCAATTGGTGCTTTACAATAGGAACCACGCAGTATAAATACAGTACATACAACTACTGAAATCTTTTACACATATTAAAACCTTACAGAATGTTAAACCCAGTGAGGTATGCCCTTAGCTTATTCAAGAACACAATAGCAGTCATTGGCAAGGCTGATCCACACAGCCTATCGTCAATACTGATCAGCCAATGAAAATATCTGTAAACTGGTCAGCTTGTTGTTTTATATCTGTGATGACAACAAAAATGGTATTAGACTCCCAGGTTTTTAGTAACATTTGTTTAATGTGTTCTTTAAAAACTGAGTGATTCCCAGTAGACATGATCATATTCAGTACTGCAGATCTGGTTAACTTGACAAGTTAGAAATATAGAGTATGGAACTGAAGTCTGTGGGCTCTGTAGAGCACTTTTGTATCTTTTGATGATAAATTGTTTAATGCAGTGTTAATTAAATGGAAATTAATAAAATGAGTTAATCACAGCAGGAAATAGGTACTATACAAAATAACTGATATTTCTTCCAGTAAGGAAAAGTCACAAAATGATGTGGTGGTTGGTGAATAATCTTAACTTTACTCTTTCATTCTTTATGTTAAATTTATCCATCAGTAAATATGCTGCTTCGTATTAGTGATGCAGCTTCAAGCTAAAGCCATGTTAAATGCAGCAACTAATAAGGACATAAATAATAAATGAAACAACTGTAACCAAAGGAAAAAACTCCGTTGCTGTACCATAAAGTGCTGTCCTCCAATTATCGCTTAAATGTTCCACAAAGCATTCGTAAAGGAATATCAGGCTGCAATTAGTCCATCGTTTTAATGCCACAAAAAATTCACAAAAACACACACTGACATGAATAAAATGCTGGTGATTGAGCGCGCTTTCGTATTTACATAACCTTCATCAGAATCACAGATTACAATGAAAATCCACCATCTTTTATATCCATATTATAAGCCCTTGTTGGTTGGCTAATTGGTTCATAATTAATTAATTCCATACTATGAAAAATGTAACCCTTTGTTTGCCTGTTATATTCAGGTCCTATTTGATGCATTTAATAATTATACATAAAAAATGCCTAACCCAACGTTAAAAAATAATCTTATTATATGGCAATGTATATTCTCTACATGTGAATATCCAAGTATCATCCAAAGGATGTGAAGGTAAGCTTAGGGTTAAAGGGTATTTCACATGTAACACCAAGGGGGTGGTATACCTTGCCTACTGTGTAACCTGTGGATTATACTATGTGGGCAAGACGGAACGCCAACTTAGAAAGCGTATTTATGAGCATATGAGAGATATTACCAGGAAGAATGAGAACAATGCCCTATTTAGACATACAAATATTTGTGAGAAAGCCAATTTTAAATTTTGGGTACTGGAAGAAGTGAAAAAGAGTGATAGAGGAGGAGACTGGGAATCCCTATTAGAGTATAGAGAATTAATTTGGCAGCTCAAATTGGATGCCTGTGGACCTAAAGGGATGAATGACCATCTTTCTATAAAACCAGCTCTAAAACTTTTGGCAAATAACCCAAAATAAAAACAAAAACAAAATAAAAATGGAAAATAAGAACAAAATATAAATAATAAAAACAAAATATAATAGGAATTAGTAATATAAACAAATATAAACTTATACCTATATATAAAAATAAACTCCGGTGCCCGAGATCATATATACTATATATTTTATAGTGTAACATTTTAATTTTAATATATAGTTAACCATCATACTACATATTGATTACTTATTTATTTATTTATTTATTTATTTACTTAATTAATAACTGTTTTTAACAAGGAACAATACAACATACATACAGGTTGAACCTATAATATTCAAGTGGATTTTAATTTGTTGATAAATGGAATTATTTTATGTATTTCTATTTGTATTTTTGGATGTATTTATAACCATTGTTATAATTTTATATGTAATACAAGATAGACTGACAGTTGGTTTGCACTTTGCACTTTATATTTATATTTGTATTTATAATTGTACTTATTTTATTTCCTTATTTATAATGATATTTTATAACTGGACTCATATTAATTAATGAATACTTGGATATTCACATGTAGAGAATATACATTGCCATATAATAAGATTATTTTTTAACGTTGGGTTAGGCATTTTTTATGTATAATTATTAAATGCATCAAATAGGACCTGAATATAACAGGCAAACAAAGGGTTACATTTTTCATAGTATGGAATTAATTAATTATGAACCAATTAGCCAACCAACAAGGGCTTATAATATGGATATAAAAGATGGTGGATTTTCATTGTAATCTGTGATTCTGATGAAGGTTTTTATGTAAATACGAAAGCGCGCTCAATCACCAGCATTTTATTCATGTCAGTGTGTGTTTTTGTGATTTTTTTGTGGCATTAAAACGATGGACTAATTGCAGCCTGATATTCCTTTACGAATGCTTTGTGGAACATTTAAGCGATAATTGGAGGACAGCCCTTTATGGTACAGCGACGGAGGTTTTTTCCTTTGGTTACAGTTGTGTGACGTGGTGGAGTGTTTAGTGGTTCTTTGTCTACAACCGTTGTTGATACGAGGGAATCCCCATGGAAGACGAAACTACATTGTTGAGCCAACTTGTTCGGCTAATACGGGCGCATTCGGAGGGAGGAACACATGTGAATCAGTCACCCGGGTCGAGCGGATCCATCCCTTGTGCACAGCACAGTCCGGAAGCGGTGGATATTTCTGGTGTGAGGACCGGAGGAGCGAGGGAGAATAGACGCCTTGATTCTATCCAAGACAATGGTACACAAGGTATTATACCAGGCTCAAGCGGGAACAGTGGCAGGAAGGCCGATACGCGCGCCAAACAGCGTGGATTGGACTGCTATAATGAGGTAGATTTTACGGAATGGCTCGACCGGTCGTTTTCTAAGGTGGAGGATGGAATGGACAATGTACGCCATGACCGGAGTTGTTACAAGGACAATTGTAAGACTTTAGAAATTGAACTGAATAGATATAGAAATTTAAGCCTGGACAATTGGTATTTGTCACAATGTGTAGAACGTAAAATAGTGCCGAAAGGCCTCAGGCTTAATAAATATCCTAACAACATACAGGGAAATGGTGAGTTATTTGTAACCATTTCTGACATTTTAAACGAATGTGGTGTGCAGATTTTAAAAGCCATGATTAAGAGTAATGCAGATATTCTGACTGAAAGTAAAAAGAATTGATGTAATACAAAAAGAAATCAGAAATGACTTATATTTCTTTGTACTCTTTAATGGTAAAAAGTATCACAAAGTGTTACATGATGTTGACAATAATGTATTGGCTAATCATAAAAGGAAATTAAAGAAAATGGATAGGGATATCCGTGACTACCAAGAAGGGAGGGCCTATACAGATCCCCACAAAATTAATACAAGATTTTCAAGGTACCAGAATACGGGACAAAATGGTAGGGATAATATGAGTAATTTACCCAGGCCATATAGGAATAATTTATCTGGACCATATAGGAATACTGTTGGGGAAAATAACACATGGTATGGGAACCAGGGGTTGAATATGAGTAAGAGTATAAATAATATTAGTGATAATGATGGAATGGACCAAGATGACCCTTTAGGGGAAGCAATGGGGGAGGGACCCCGAAGATCAGAGAGATTAAGGAACCAGCATGGAAATCGTATACACACATATGCAGAAGCAGCTGGGGACAACCCCTACAGGAAACAACAAGGGGGGAACAGATACAGGTAGTATGCGTAACTAAACCCATTGAACCCATTGTATTAAATAGATTAGAGATTTCAAGGAACCCCGATGTGTATATTGAATGTGAATTTAGTAGCGAAGGAATTCCCCCCATGGTGGATATACACACAGGATGTTTAGATAATAAAACAGACAACAATGTAACTGAGTTTGGTGATAACCTGACAATTGATATACCTGAAAATGAACGAATTAATATGTGCAAAGTTTCTACATGTGATAATTTTAATATTTATAACTTCACTGATTTAGAAGTTACAATGGAATTTTTTAAGCTTTTCACAAAAGGATTTTCATTTATACCTACACAGAAACCCAAAATTGAAAATATAATACTGGATATAAAACTATTTGCGAGGAAGTTAAATTTAAAGAATATATTTCAAAGTGAAGAAACAAATACCAGTCAAGAGCTTAAAAGGAGAAGTACTTTTAACCCACCCCTACATAATGACATTTCAAATTTTGAGAATTGTACCTCCAATATGGTTAGGGAGGGGTACCATTTACATAAAATAGATGGGGAAGAAGTGAATTTAACTGATGATGAAGTCAAAGTATTAAAAATGTTACAGGACAATGAAAGAATTAGAATTATGAAGCCCGATAAGGGGGGTGGGGTAGTCTTGATGGACCATTGGGACTACACTAACAGGATGGTTGAGATTTTGAGTCAGGCAAATAGATATCAAATAGCATCAAGGAATGAGATGAATATCTGGTATAGTAAGATCGATCATTACTTGGAGGATAATTTGATGCAAGGTGTCATAGACCTAGATTTATACAAATTTTTGAGGGTACCCAAACCTGTAATTCCTGAGGTCTTTGGGATACCCAAGATACATAAGGATGTACAAAACCCCCCACTTAGGCCTATTGTTACTTCCCAATGTTCTAAGACGCAAACATTAGCAATATTTGTAGATAACAAACTCAAACCATTTTACAAATACTATCCTCACATATTAATTGATTCATGGGACTTTTTGGAGAAATTTAACACTATTCCTTATGACGATAACTATGGGTTTATTACTATAGATGTTAAAGATCTTTTCTCAGTAATACCCCATAGTATTGGACTTAAATGGTTTGAGGAAATGTTAATTGAGTTTAAATTCTTAAACAATATAGATTTCAGATTGGTATTAGAATATATCGAGGTAGTTTTGAAAAACAACTTCATTTATTTCCAGGGGGACATATACCATCAGGTTGGAGGGGTGGCTATGGGTTCAGCCTGTGCCCCAATCTATGCAAACATCATAATGCTCTACTGGGAACGTGAATTTGTATTTAAATCCAAATTTTGGAGTTACATAAAACAATATTTCCGATTCCTGGACGATATTTTCATTGTTTGGAACGGTGATATAGCTTTGATTGAGGAATTTATAAAGTACATACATGAGACTACAAACTTTTTAGAGTTTACATATCAATACAATATAGAAAATGTTGACTACCTAGATGTAACTATAACCAAGAATAGAGAAGATAAGTTATATCAATCAAGGGTATATAGGAAAAGTTGTTTTTCAAACACTTATGTTCATTTCCAAAGTGACCACCCCTTATATTTGAAAAGGAACATTATTAAGGGGCAAATGGTGAGAGCCTCTAGGATGACCAGTGACAACAAAGAGTGTAGGTGTGAAATGGACAGAATACAAGGTTTTTTTATGGAAAGAGGTTATCCTGTAGAACTAATTAAGAATGTAAAAAGGGAAGTAATGAGAAAACGGAACACACAATATTCCCCCCTACTAAAAGGTGATCGAACTGTGACAAACAATAGGAAAGGTATAAATGCAGATATTAGTAATGAAGAAATTCCCAGACTGATTTTTACCTATCACAAGGGATGTGAATGGATACAAAACGGAATACACGAAATTTGGAATATTTTTTCGAAGATGTCCAATAGTTTATCCATTTTTCAACAACCATTAAAATTCACGTACAGGAAGAATCTTAATTTTAAAAAATTATTTGAGAAGAAAAACTTGGTAGACAAAGGGGTGACAAATAAGATTGGAACACATAAATGTGGTAGATGTGGGCAATGTTCATTCATTTCTGGTAAGAAAGAGATATTTTTGAAAGGATGTGAAGGTAAGCTTAGGGTTAAAGGGTATTTCACATGTAACACCAAGGGGGTGGTATACCTTGCCTACTGTGTAACCTGTGGATTATACTATGTGGGCAAGACGGAACGCCAACTTAGAAAGCGTATTTATGAGCATATGAGAGATATTACCAGGGAGAATGAGAACAATGCCCTATTTAGACATACAAATATTTGTGAGAAAGCCAATTTTAAATTTTGGGTACTGGAAGAAGTGAAAAAGAGTGATAGAGGAGGAGACTGGGAATCCCTATTAGAGTATAGAGAATTAATTTGGCAGCTCAAATTGGATGCCTGTGGACCTAAAGGGATGAATGACCATCTTTCTATAAAAACAGCTCTAAAACTTTTGGCAAATAACCCAAAATAAAAACAAAAACAAAATAAAAATGGAAAATAAGAACAAAATATAAATAATAAAAACAAAATATAATAGGAATTAGTAATATAAACAAATATAAACTTATACCTATATATAAAAATAAACTCCGGTGCCCGAGATCATATATACTATATATTTTATAGTGTAACATTTTAATTTTAATATATAGTTAACCATCATACTACATATTGATTACTTATTTATTTATTTATTTACTTAATTAATAACTGTTTTTAACAAGGAACAATACAACATACATACAGGTTGAACCTATAATATTCAAGTGGATTTTAATTTGTTGATAAATGGAATTATTTTATGTATTTCTATTTGTATTTTTGGATGTATTTATAACCATTGTTATAATTTTATATGTAATACAAGATAGACTGACAGTTGGTTTGCACTTTGCACTTTATATTTATATTTATATTTGTATTTATAATTGTACTTATTTTATTTCCTTATTTATAATAATATTTTATAACTGGACTCATATTAATTAATGAATACTTGGATATTCACATGTAGAGAATATACATTGCCATATAATAAGATTATTTTTTAACGTTGGGTTAGGCATTTTTTATGTATAATTATTAAATGCATCAAATAGGACCTGAATATAACAGGCAAACAAAGGGTTACATTTTTCATAGTATGGAATTAATTAATTATGAACCAATTAGCCAACCAACAAGGGCTTATAATATGGATATAAAAGATGGTGGATTTTCATTGTAATCTGTGATTCTGATGAAGGTTTTTATGTAAATACGAAAGCGCGCTCAATCACCAGCATTTTATTCATGTCAGTGTGTGTTTTTGTGATTTTTTTTGTGGCATTAAAATGATGGACTAATTGCAGCCTGATATTCCTTTACGAATGCTTTGTGGAACATTTAAGCGATAATTGGAGGACAGCCCTTTATGGTACAGCGACGGAGGTTTTTTCCTTTGGTTACAGTTGTGTGACGTGGTGGAGTGTTTAGTGGTTCTTTAATAAATGAAACAACACAGTGGCTGTGCTGCATCAATGTGTGATTCCTTGCTAGTTGCTGCAAAACTTCCATTACTCATAACCATTAATCATGTAAGATGTAGCAAGTCTCCTCTCAGGTATCACTGTAGTTAAAAGTATGTGACTCAGATCAGCGTCCTATCTCTAATAACTTTGGCACATGCTGTCTGCTAGCCTTTCTTTAATTATTAAGGACCGAGACACTTTGCTGCATTCATATTCCTTAAGGATTTTTTGTTAATCTTCGTACCGCTACCAGCATTGCAGCATCATGAGCACGTGTCAGCATATCAGGTGACTGGCTTTGTCTGCTAGTGATGGCGTATCCACACAGGAAAGGCATGTTTGTAGTCTGTTTCAGCAACTCTGCTAATACTAAACTGGATTTATTGGCAGCATGTAATATTCCATTATGCTCTAGCAAAGTATACACTGCCTGACCCAACCACTTAACACAGACTTTAAGAGGCGTATACCATGAAAAGAGTGGTGGGGTGCAATTTACAAACAAGAAATGAAAAGAAATGTTGCATCCTCCTATTTGAGTGAATAAACCCGACCGGACCTCAGTACTTAAGCAGCCTCATTTCTCTCGACAGATTATTCAAGCTAAACTGTGTTTATTACAGGCTATGCAGCAAGTTATTGTCTGACCTCAAAAAAAAAAAAAAAAAAACTGCAGCCTATAGAAGATAAGCAGGATTGGAAGCTATTTTCTGCTTGATAATCCATGAGGCTTGCTTTTTCATAGATGTCCTTCTATTCATATGCTGCTGTATTCCTGACATCAGGGAGTTTGCTGTGGTGAATGTCCAGCCATTATACAAAAGTTAAATGTTATCACTAAGGGTGTGCACGACATCCTGCGCCTCTTCTCTGATGTCAGTTTTAAATGGACATCGTGTAAAAAGCAGATGTCAGCATGCATACATCTCAGAACTTTTCTGCCGCCTGTGTGACTACCAGCTCCAGTCATTGCTTTATCTGAAAAAATTATTTTCTACATCCAACTTAAGATAAGTACCCTATATGGGTTTTCTAATCTTTACTTGGTACTGCTTTGGGTTTCATATCAGATAAGAAGGGCAAGTGTAGGTGTGGAAGGCAAATTCCACATAAGGATTCACATAAGCTCTGCCTGTTGTGTTTAGGCCGAGAACACAAGCCTACCACGTGTAGTATTTGTCAGGCCTTTGTCCTCAAAACCCTTAGAAGCCATCTAGCAGCTTTAAAACCAAAGACTTAAACATCTAGCCGCACATATGGATCCGAAGTCAGAACCTTCGGAAGAGCCCCAGCCAAGAAGGCCAAAAAGAGCAGGACTGAACCAACTGCTGCACCCTCCACTCCAGCCATACCTCTCGAGACCAGTGAGGGCCCAGAATCTGAGCAGGAGTCCTTGCAGCTTCCTTCTGCCGGAAGGTCCAGAGGAAACTATTCCTTTGCCCAAGGTCACATCCCAGAGGGAAACTCAGGTGTCTGATTTGATTGCTGAGGGGGAACCTAGGCTTGTTATTTCTGAGGGACTGTGGAGTTTCTCAAGTTGTAGTACACGAAGATACAGACTTGGACATCATGGAGTGCAGGCTGGTGTCAGGCCCTCCTACCCTCCACCATATTTCACAACCTTCCCCACCAGAAACTCATAGGAAGAGAAAACAGAAAACTAAGCATATTTCCCAACCTCTGTCTTCTCTGACCGTCGAACAGCCTACAAATTGGCAGTTCTTTACCCAAGGCCTGCTCAACACTTTCCTGGCCTTACATCAGGCCCCTACGGCCTCTACCCCCAAGGAAGCAGTCCCTGATGACCCCTCAGTGGAAAAAAATTCATTAGAAGATGATGATGAATCCCTCACCTACTCCTCACAAGTGGCTTCTCCCCTGGGATATGCCTCCCCAGATGAGTCCAATGGCACAGATTTCCCAGGCGAGGAATTCACCTTTTGTGAGAGCATCACTAAGATGCAAAATTTCTTTAAATGGATTAGCAGCCAAGTCACTGATACTCAAAAAAGATATTATGAATTTACTTAATTTGGAGTCTCCTAGCCCTTCTGCAGTGCCCCCCATACACCCTGAATTTCTGGATGCATTCATGGCTGCTTCTAAAAACCCTGATTCAAGCGTCCAGACAGATTCTATAAGGTGCATGAGGCAGCAACCTTTCTGTACAAGGTCCCTTCTGCAGATCCTGTGGTTATTTCTTTATCATGGACAAAACTTCAAAATTGCTCACTCCACTTCTTTTCTGCCGTATGATAAAGAAAGCAGGATGATGGAATGCCTGCAAAAGAATGCTTACACTTCTGCCACCCTGGCAGTAAGAGCCATCAGACACATATGGCTAAATATACCCTGGCTCTCATGGCAGATATGACTAAACAATTGGGAGAACTACCTGACTCCCATGCTAAGACCAAGATCTCTTACCTCCCGAGTTCTTGCACCCAGGTCACAAAAAATTCTATCAAGTGTAGCTACGATGGTGTAGAAGTCTCTGCTAGAGCTGCTGCCTCAGGCACTGTCATCAGGAGATGTTCATGGCTGAGACTGCAACCTTTCCCTGACGAAATCAACTCCAAACTCTTGGATGCGCCTCTTGACAACAATAACCTGTTTGACACAGCAGCTCCTGATCTCTTCAAAGCCCTCCAAACCAAAGGGAAGGAACTGCAGGAACTGAGACATATCTTTGTCTCTCCAGTACCTCGTTTTTAGAGAAATTACTGAGCAAAAACTTTATTTGTGAGAGCTTCAGGTAAGAGACCTCAAACAAAACCCAGAAAGGAACACAGGAAACAGCCCCCACTCAGGCCTGCCTCCACCACCCCTCCCTCTAAACAGCCCTTTCAGGGAAAAACTGGTACTCTGTGACTACTAGGCTCCTCACCCAGACACCCCTTTATGCTTGTACCTCTCCCTCGCCCTTCCTGCTTGGAAGCAGGTTACCCAGCACTCCTTGGTCCTCTCTATCATAAAACAGGGATACTTCATGACCTGGAAGGCCAGACCCACCCCAAAGGCATCCCTTGCCCACCCCGAGACCAAATACCTCTTTTCCCACCAATCCTGCAAGAACTTCCTGCTCAAGGAACCATTCAGGAGGTACACACCTTGGCAACAGGAAGAGGATTTTATTCAAGACTGTTCTTGGTCTCCAGAAAGGAAGGCCCCTGGAGGCCTGTCCTGGACCTATCCCACATCAACCCTTTACTCGTAGTCCCCTCCTTCAGGATGCTTTCTCTTTGTACTCTTCTACCCCCTGATCCTTTCTCAGGCTTTCCTAGTGTCCTTGGACATAAAGGACGCATACTTACACATTCCTATTCACCCACATTTCAGGAGGTACCTCCGCTTCTCAGTGGATTCTGCACAGATGTTCATCGTGCATACAGCTGCAGTAATCACAGATGGGTTTTCTGCCGTCAGGCGGTCCCTCGGTCGGCTGAATTCCAAAGTCTTGGTCCGGCATCGGTTGTCGTCGCTTTCTCTTCTGACGTCAGTGAGGCCAGAGTATATAAGACACAGCCGACGCCATGTTCTCCAGTCTTTTTTTCCACGCGGTGCCCGAAGCAGAAGCAGTTTGCAAGTGCCGGTCGGCCAGCTCCTGAATTACGAAAATTTTGGAAACCGAAGTCTTCATTAAAGCTAAGTACCCCGTTGGGGAAACTTTTCTTGCCTCAGACCGATGTCAGAAAAAGTTAATAATTGTATTTCTTGTGGGAAGCAAATACCGCATAAGGATTTCCATTCCCTCTGCATACCTTGTTTAGGCCCAGACCACGATGTCTCGGGCTGTCGCTTTTGCGTTACCTTCAATAAACGCACTATTAAGCGTCGGGCGGAGTTCGCCTAACACTATTTTGGTAAAGCTTTTGATTATAAAATGTCGTCGGACACTCCGACTACAGTTTTGTCCAAAAAACGCAAGGAAAAGGACCGACACGCGAGGCCCGCGGTCCCTGCCGACACCACGCCAAAACAGGCTACACGTGGTCCGGTTCTCAGCGAGACGCCTTTGCAGTCCCTGACTACTGACAACACTCCTTTGGCGGTGTCCTCTGTACCCAAGACCGCTGGGACCTCGGCCCTTTCCCAGACTACAACCACCGAAGCCTTTGCTAATGTTGAGCCTACTAATGTGGACAGGTCCACTTCCACCCATGGTGTCTTTAGACCCTCATCTTCTTTTTCCATTAAGGCCTTTACTAAATCCAAAGCAGCCAGGCACCCCAAGAGGCCTGTTGCACAGGGCCCATCTCCAGGTCCCATGCCTAAAAAACAGATGCTTAAAATGGCTGAGGATTTAATTACTCTTATCAGAGGTTCTCAACCCCCCTCCAGACAAGAGACCAAGAGTGGAGGAAGATTCTCCCTCTTCTGATCAGGGATCCATTTTATCAGAACATTCTGATGCAGAGGAACACTCTTACTCCCCTTTAGAGGATTCGGATGCAGAACAGTCCATCCCTTCTGTATCTCCTCCTGAGGATTTTTCCTTTGGGGAAACCTTGCACACCTTGAGGGAACACTTCCATTGGGAAGGCCAAGACTTTTCAGATTCTAAGAAAAGGCTTAGGGAATTTCTTTTGTTACCTCAACACAGACCTCTGGTGATACCCCCTGTTTTGGACATACTTGATGTTTATTCGGAGGCTTGCCTTAACCCGGATTCTCTGCCTCCTGCACCAGTCAAACCTGATAGGTATTACAGAGTACCCAACTCTCACCAATTTCTCTTCAAAAGTCATAATGCTGACCCTGAAACCATTTCACAAGGCCCCAAGGGATTGAAGGCCTCCACTGCCAAGAATCCACTTCCAGCAGAAAGGGAGTCAAGGTCTTTAGAAAGGTGGGGTAAAAAGGTATATACCTCGGCCACCCTAGCCATGAGGGCCTTAAATTGTCAGTTTCATATGCTTAAATATCAACAGTTCCTGTTATCACAATTAAGGAATAAAATGTCTCAACCTGAACAACCAGATTTAAAGGAGTTACAGGATATGATGCATAGTGCAGAACAAGTGGGTAAACACACTTTACAATGTGGTTATGATGCACTAGAGGCTTCAAGTAGAGTGGCTGCTACAGGATCAGTCATTCGCAGACATGCCTGACTTAGAGAACAAAACTTGCCTGATCATGTCAAAGCTAAACTTCTAGATGCTTCTTTACAAAGGGATGTGCTGTTTGGTACTAATGCTGAGGAGATACTATGGAAAATGGAAGAAAAAGCCAAATCTATGCAAACTGTCAAAGCCTTTTTACAGGTCCAACCACCACGTTTTAGCAGAAATTGGCCTTCAAAAAACTGGTCCTTTCCAGCCACTGACAAGCCCCAAAGAGGTAGATACAGACGCACAAGGGGCAGAGGGCAATCACAATGGTCATATAGAGGACGACAATGGCAAACTCCAGCACCAAGAGGTGGCGAGGACAGTGCACAACAATACAGGAAGCAAACCCAATGACTCCCTCATTTTCATGCCAAGCACGTCTCAGCTGGCAGCACCTTTGGGAGGAAAGCTAGCATTATTTGCAGCCAATTGGAATATTGTCACAACAGACAAATGGATCCTGGACATTATAAACAGAGGCTACAAATTTCATTTTCACACTCTTCCAAAAATGAGAGGCATGCCAAACCTGCCACAGAATCAAATGGCAGAGGCACAACTACAAATTTCAAAGCTCATAAGCATGAGAGCTATTCAAGAGGTACCTACTCACGAACAAGGTCAAGGTTTTTATTCAAGACTTTTTCTGGTACCAAGGAAAGGAACCGACTGGAGACCCATTTTGGACTTATCCATCCTAAACACATTTCTACTCGTACCAAAATTCAAGATGCTCACATTACAGCAACTTCTTCCCATGCTGGGCAAGGAGTTTTGGCTGGTAACATTGGACCTCAAGGAGGCATACCTGCATGTCCCAATCAGACAAAGCTGCAGAAGATACCTCAGATTTCTTGCAGGTTCAATCCACTATCAATTCTCTGCATTGCCCTTTGGCTTATCTACTGCGCCCAGAGTATTCACAAAGTGCCTGGCATCAGTGATTGCCTACTGCAGACTTCAAGGGATAAAAAATTTACCCTTATTTGGACGACTGCCTGATCCAAGCGGACAGCAAACGCATACTTCTGGAACATCTGGCATATGTGACACTGTTATTGCATTCTCTGGGATACACAATCAACAAAGAGAAATCAAGGCTAACACCATCTCAGAAAATAACTTTCCTGGGTGCCAACTTGGACACAAACACCCAGATGGCCTATCTTATGCCAGAAAAACAGGGGCAACTATCTCATTACTTCAAAATACTAGCAAAAAGTACCAGGCTTACTGCAAGGAAAATCCTGCAGGCTCTGGGATTCATGGCATCTTGCATTCTTTTAATCCCATGTGCAAAGCTGCATATGAGGAAACTTCAATGGTGCCTAAAAAACCTATGGTCTCAACACAGTCACAGTTTGGAAACAATAATACCAATAATCCCATGTTTGCAAAAGGAATTTCTATGGTGGGCCCAAGCATGTCAAGCAAACACAGGCCTCCCATTCTGCAAGCCTCAAGCAAAGCAAGTTATCACAACAGACGCCTCAGATTACGCCTGGGGGGCGCACATGACGGACAGGTGTATCCAGGGCATATGGTCCCAAAAAGAAAAGCACCTTCACATCAATCAAAAAGAAATGCTAGCAGTAATAAATGCAATTACAGCTTTCAAGGACTTCCTGCATCCAGGGCAATTACTGATAAGAACAGACAACACCACAGTAATGTGGTACATAAACAAACAAGGAGGAACACATTCATACCCCTTGTGCAGACTAGCCATGACTCTCTGGAACTTGGCTCTGGAATGGCAAATCAAACTTCAAGCCCAGTACCTGCCAGGATTGGAAAACACGCTGGCAGACAATTTAAGCAGAAATATGACAGATCCACATGAATGGAAGTTACATCCTCAGGTGTTTACAGAAATAACCCAAGTGTGGGGGAGGCCAGACATAGATCTTTTTGCCTCCCACAGGAATCATCAATTGGAAACTTTTTGTTCGAGGACCTTTCATCCAAAGGCCTGGAGAGTGGACACACTTTCATTCAGTTGGACAGCATGGACAGTTTACGCATTCCCACCTCTGCCTCTTCTGCCCAAGGTACTTTTGAAAGCAAGAGCAGACAGACCGAAGATGATACTGATTGCTCCAGATTGGCCACGGTAACACTGGTATCCACTGCTGAGGAGCCTAACACATACTCCTCCCTGGTCCCTGCCTCTAATGCCTCTTCTGCTGACTCAGCACAGCTACAAAACTCTCCACAGTCAGCTGAAAACACTCGATCTTGCTGCATGGAAAATTCCTTAACACCACAACAGACCCTACTCTCCAAGGAGGTGCAGGATGTCATTTTGGAGGCCAGAAGGCCATCTACTAGAAAAGCTTACTCCCCAAAATGGAAGCGGTTTTGTTCTTGGAATGAGAAAAAAGGCCAGGACCCTAGAAAACTGAACTTGCCTCAGGTATTACAGTATCTAGCTGAGCTGCTGAACAGTGGACTTTCATTTTCTTCCATAAAAATCCATGCCTCAGCCATTTCTGCAGAATACAACACGGATCCTCCTTTATTTTCTCACCCACTCTTACGACAGTTCCTCAGAGGGGCTAAGAATATTAGACCACCAAGGAAACAACCAATACCAGCCTGGGATCTTAATTACATACTAGAAAAATTAACATTGCCTCCTTTTGAACCAGCTGCCTCAACAGATTTGCAATATTTGTCCTGGAAAACTGCCTTCCTTCTGGCTATCACTTCAGCTCGTAGAGTTTCGAACTACAGGGCCTCATGGCAGTGCAGCCCTTTCTCATTTTCCATCAGGACAGGGTTTCCCTTCGTACCAACCCATCATTTATGCCTAAAGTGGTATCCAGGGTAGCTTTAAATCAAGCCATACACCTTCCTACCTTTTACCCCAATCCTCAAAACAAAGGGGAAAGGCTGCTACATTCTTTAGACATCCATAGGCAGCTACGTTACTACTTGGACAGAACAAAGTCCTTCAGGAAATCAGAACAACTCTTTGTGTCCTATGCTGTAGGGGCTCAAGGGAAGCCAGTTTCCAAGCAGACTATTTCAAAGTGGATAGGCCACTGCATACGGTTTTGTTATTCCTATCATGGGAAATCTGTTCCTACAGGTATCAGATCACACTCCACCAGGGCCACAGCTACCTCTACAGCCTTCCTCAGAGGAGTTCCTACCAAAGATATTCTGGAGGCAGCCACTTGGAGTTCTGTACATACCTTCACAAAACACTACCACCTGCCTTTATATTCCAGAACCAGAGCAGGCTTTGCCACTGCTGTTTTGCAGGGCATTCTGGCTCAACCCAGTTCCTCCTAGTACCTACCACCCTGTGCGTAGCTTTGGGACTCTACCCATCTGTGATTACTGCAGCTGTATGCACGATGAACATAGTACAGTTTTGTACCTACCATAAATGTAGATGTTCGAGTGCTAATATAGCTGCAGTACAGGTTTCCCTCCCTCCTTCCCCACTTGGTAAAGGCATGGGGCCTAACAACCTCTTCATACAACCTGACTGGGTTATCCTTCTATGGTTTATTTGCTTGCAACCACTGTTTTTGGATTATATTGCATTGCATGTATACACATATAAGCATAATTTATGTATTGCCTTCCTTCTGGGGCACCTGACATCTGGGGCAAGAAAGACTGAAGAACATGGCGTCGGCTGTGTCTTATATACTCTGGCCTCACTGACGTCAGAAGAGAAAGCGACGACAACCGACGCCGGACAAAGACTTTGGAATTCGGCCGACCGAGGGACCGCCTGACGGCAGAAAACCCATCTGTGATTACTGCAGCTGTATTAGCACTCGAACATCTACATTTATGGTAGGTACAAAACTGTACTTTCTTTGCTTTACCCTTTGGCCTTTCTACAGCACCAAGGGTATTCACAAAATGTTTGGCCCCAGTCGTGGCATTTGCCAGAACAAAGGGAATACAGCTTTTCCCTTACTTAGATGACATCCTGATCCAGGCTTCCTCAAGGTCTACAGCCCTACAACACCTGCACTTCACCATCTCCCTCCTATCAGGTCTAGGATTTACCATAAACCTCAAAAAACCTCCCCAATACCCAATCAAGATCAGGTGTTCCTAGGGTGTCAAATTCTGACAAGGTAAATGATGGTTTGCCTACCACCAGACAAGATTGTGATGCTCACATCCTATTTTGAGGGTGTTCTCCCCTTAAAGCCATCTCAGCCAGGGAATTCCTCAGAATCCTAGGGTTTATGGTCTCAGCTATCCCCATGGTCCCCCTGGTCCCAGTGGTATCTAAGTTCATTCTGGAAACAACACTTGCACCCTCTGGAATTCAGGATTCCAATGCTACCATGCCTGACCAGGGAACTCAAATGGTGGATCTCCCAGATTCAGAAAAATACTAGCCTGCCCCTACAGCCCATACCTCCCAACTAGGATATCTTCACAGATGCCTCAGACACAAGCTGGGGTGCAACCCTAGGAAACTGGAGAGTGAGGAACACATGCACCCATACTCAACAGAAAGAGCACATCATTATCAGGGAAATGAAAGCCCTGCTATTGGCCTTAGAAATTTTCAAGGATCACTTTCAACCAAGCACTCAGAGGTGGTACATAGACCATACCACTGTGCTGTGGTACATCAACAGACTAACACTGCAGGCTTGGGAAATCACTCTGGAGAAACAGATCCTTCTCCAAGCAGTTTATATCCCTTCTGCAGAAAATGTGGCAAATTAATTCAGTAGGACCATGACCCTGTCTCACGAATGGATGCTGAACAGAGATGTGTTTCTGGACCAGGTCCATCAATGGGTATCCCAGATGTGGATCTCTTCACCTCCCGACCTTCTGTTCCAGAGTGCCTCACCCAGAGGGTTGGAAGGTGGATGCGCTGTCAATTTCCTGGAAGGGGATGTGCACCTTTGCATTCACCCCCTTCCCTCTCATACAAAGAGTCTTGCTGAAAATTCAGAAGGAACATCCTCAGATTTTGCTGGTGATTCCCTATTGGCCAAGGCAGCACTGGTTCCCTCTTCTATTTCACCTAGCCAAGGGCAGTCAGCACAAGCTACCCCAGTGAATGGACCTACTCACACAGGACAAGGGAACACTCCTACACCCCCAACTGTCCACTCTGAATCTCACACTGTGGGTGATAGGACGTTGATTTCCTTCAGACACCTAAACTCAGAGGACGTGATCCAGGTTTTACAGGAGGCCAGAAAACCTACTACTAGAAAATCCTACCTGTCAAAATGGAAGAGATTTTCATTGTGGTGTCTAAAAAATAACCTGCAGCCATTGGGAGCAGAGCCTCCAATGGTCATGTCTTACCTGTGTGATCTTATGAAGTCTGGATTATCTTATTCCTGCATTAAAATACATTTGTCTGCCATCTCTGTATGTCTGCCCTTAGTACCTCCTCTAGCATCCTGGTTAGAAGTCACTCTTTCTGAGAGGAGCACTTCATTTCAGACCCCCAAGGAAGCCCCCTCCCCTTGGGATCTCAACTTTGTGCTCGAGAAATTGAAGCTCCCACCCTTCGAACCAGCCAAAGACTGCTCCCTCCAACACTGCACCTGGAAGACTATCCTTCTGGTGGCCATCACATCAGCAAGAAGAGTCTTGGAGCTCCAGGCCCTTATGGCAGATCTCCCCTTCACTGCCTTCCACAAGGACAGGGTATGCTTGCACACTAATCCGTCTTTCAGTGGTCAATGAGCCGTCTTTAAATCAAACTATAAATCTGACAACCTTTTCCTCTCTCCACAGAAGAAGGCAGAGAGGATACTTCATTCCCTAGACATTCACAGACAGCTCAGGTATTACTTGGCCAAAACCAAATCCCTACACAAATCAGACAGGCTCTTCATCTGTTAACACCCAAGAGCCCTGGGTCAACCTGTTTCCAAGCAAACCATATCCTCTTGGATATCTAAAACTATTTAATTCTGTTATACTAGTCATGGTAAGTCTCTCTCAGCCCCAGTTAGGGCATACTCTACCAGGGCAGTGTCCATCTCTGGGGCATTCCTTAAAGGATTGGACACAGCTGCTATCCTCGAAGCAGCTACATGGCCCTCTGTTCAGACTTTCACTAGGCACTACAAGCTGGACATGGTCTCTACAGCCAGGGCAAGATTTGCCAGTCATCCTCCATGGGTTATTGGAAAGTGCTTCTGGTCCACCTCCCCTTCCATAGGACAGGAGCTTCTGTACTCTCCCTGATGTCATGAACACAGCAGCATATTAATAGAAGGACATAACATTGTTGTGTAAGAAGTTACCATAACCTTAGATGTCCTTATTTTCTATATGCTGGTGTAGTTTCCCACCAAGCCTTCCCCCTCAGCTTGCCTGATTCTTGACTCCTGGAGTACCCACTCCCAAGTTGCCGACTCCGGCAGCATTCAGCTCTGAGATGGATGCATGCTGACATCCGCTTTATACCCAACGTTTGTTTACAACCGACGTCAGAGAAGAGGCACAGGACATTGCATGCACTCTAGCAGTAGTATTTAACTTTTTTATAAAGGCCGGATGTTCAAGAGTTCACCAGAGCAAACTCCCTGATGTAATGAATACAGCAACATATAGAAGAGAAGAACATCTAAGGTTACGGTAAGTTCTTACACAACAATACTTTGTGTGTTTCTGTTTGTTAATTTGAATGTGCTTACCTCAAGTCCATTCATCCATCCTCAACCCCTTTTCCCATTTTTTGCACATGGAGTCGGAGTATCACTTCAGCAGTGACAATCATCTTGAGCCAAGGATTACACCACCGGGTGACTAGCCCTTCCGAGGAAAAGGTCTTGACAGCTGATGCAAGTTAAAAAAAAATGATAGTACTCAACTTGCTAGTGGCAAAACACAGACTTACAGAAGAGCATTCACTAAATTATATAACTTGTATGATTTTGCTTGTATTATAATCACAGATGTCCTTCATGGATGCATCTGCAGTCATAACAAGTGGGTTGTCCTGTCGGCAGGCAGCCCTGCAGTCGGCCGGATTCCAAAGTCGGGGTCCGGCTTCGGCTGATGTCGCACTCCTCCCGACGTCATCTCTGTTGGTCTTCGGGTATAAAAGCATCAGCCGACGCCATTTTCCCCAGTCTTTCTTGCCGCGTGGCGCCCGAAGCAGAAGCTGTTCGCAAGTGCCGGTCGGTCGGATCCAGAGATTACTTCTACCGAATACTACTTCGAAGACTTCTAAAGCTAAGTACCCCGTTGGGGACTCTTTCTTGCCTCAGCCGATGTCAGAAAAAGTTAACAATTGTTTAACCTGTGGGAAACAAATACCTCATAAAGATTTCCACTCTTACTGTCTGCCTTGTTTAGGCCCAGCCCACGACGTAGCAGCCTGTTCGGCCTGTGCTTCTTTCAACCGACGAACGCTTAGGCGTCGGTCGGAGTTTGCAGAACAGTTTTTCGGTTCTGATTTTGCGTACATTATGCCGTCGGATCCTCCGACTACCCCCAAAACGCAAAGATAAAGACCGACACTCGCGTCCGCGGTGTCGGCCGATACCACGATAAAGCAAACATGAGTGTCTCGGTTTCGGCCGAAACCGAGAAAACTGCTCAAAGTACAGCTGAACCTATTCTTACAACTGAGGCCCCTGCTACAACTCTTGAATCGACCTCAGAAATTTTACCCACTACGGTGGTTGACTTATCAGACACCATCCCCTTGGATGTCTCTACCCCAGCACGTGGTGCTGCTAGGCCTCCAGCTGCCATGTCCATTAAGGCCTTCGCCAGGGCTAAAGCAGCCAAGACTACTAAATCAGTGCCTGTTAAACCCCCCACATCCAGGCCCTCTTCTAGTTCTCAAATGCTTTCTTTGGCAGAAGATTTAATTTCTTTAATTAGAGGATCTCAACCTCATCCAGACAGGGTCTATCAGCCCCCAGAGAAGAGACCTAGGGCAGAGCCCCCTGAGCCAGTTTCTACTGATGATTCTGCTGATGAATCAGACATAACTGACCAGCCTGAGGCTCCCTTCTCCAATTTTGAAGATTCTGATGCTGAAGAATCCATTCCAGCTGCTTCCCCACCAGAAGAATTCTCCTTTGGGGAAACCTTGCATGCCATGCAAGAACAGTTCCAATGGCAGCAACAGGATTTTTCAGACTCCAGAAAAAGACTTAGGACCTTTCTGCACCTCCCACAGCACAGGCCCTTAGCTATACCTCCTGTTCTCTCTGTGGTGGATGATGCTTTCAATGATGTTTGCTCCGCTCCAGATTCTTTACCCCAGCCCCTGCCAAACCAGACAGATTTTACAGGGTGCCAGATACTCATCACCACCTTTACAAGGCCCCTCTTGCAGACCCAGAAACTATATCCCAGGGTCCCAAGGCAGTAGCCGACCACAGCTAAAACCCTATTCCTTCTGAAAGGGAAGCAAGGTCACTAGACAGATGGGGTAAAAAGGTCTACACTTCAGCTACTCTCTCAGCTAGAGCTTTAAACTATCAGTTTCACATGATACAATACCAAGAGTTTATGCTTGATCAGTTAACTAAAAAGCTAACCACTGATGAATCTCTTGATAAGAAATATGTATTAGAGATGGTAAATAACATACAACAGGTTAGCAACCATTCCTTAAAATGTGGCTATGATGCACTGGAGGCTTCATTTAGATCAGCCATGACAGGCACAGTGATAAGAAGGCATGCATGGCTAAAGGAACAAGCTTTACCGGATCATGTTAAAGCTAAGTTGCTAGATGCTCCTATGGACAAGACAAGTTTGTTTGGTACGCCTGCCCAGCAGGTTATGAAGAAAATGGAAGAAAAGGCAAAATCTGTTCAAACTGTTAAAGATTTCTTGCAGGTTCAACCCCCAAGGTTTAGCAGGAACTGGCCTGCCAAAGATTGGTCCTTTCCTGACTCCACAAAATTTCAAAGGGGCAGGAATAGACGCTCCAGAGGCAGAAACCAATCCAGAGGAGGTGCCTACAGAGGACGACAGTGGCAAGGTAACAACAGAGGCACAGACACAGCCACTGCCACTACATCAGCACAACCACAGTGACTTAATCCTAAATCCGCCAACCAGGGAACAAATAGCAGCTCCTCTAGGCGGAAAGTTAACCTTATTTTCAAAGAACTGGCACTACATAACAAAAGACAAGTGGATTTTACAAACCATAGATCAAGGTTACCGGTTTCACTTCCACACCTTACCAGTCAAAAGAGGAATGCCAAATCTACCTCCAAATCAAAAAACAGAGGCTCTACGCCAGATAATGGAGTTAGCAAACATGAGAGCTGTGGAAAGAGTGCCAACAGCAGAACAAGGAAAGGGGTTCTACTCCAGACTATTCCTAGTTCCAAGAAAGGAAAAAGTTGGAGACCAATTCTCGACCTGTCCACCTTAAATACATACATCATTGTCCCAAAATTCAAAATGCTGACCCTACAGCAACTTCTTCCCATGCTGGGCAAGGAGTCTTGGCTGGTAACTCTAGATCTCAAGGAGGCATACCTGCACGTCCCCATTCGACCAATCTGCAGAAGATACCTCAGATTTCTTGCAGGATCAGAGCACTATCAATTCTCAGCATTGCCCTTTGGCTTATCTACTGCGCCCAGAGTATTCACAAAATGCCTGGCATCAGTAATCGCCCATTGCAGACTACAGGGAATTCAAATTTACCCATACCTGGACGACTGCCTGCTACAAGGGGACAACAAAAGCAAGCTGACAACAGATTTACAAAGGGTCATTTACTTGCTACAAGGACTGGGATACACAGTCAATTTACAAAAGTCAAGACTGATACCATCCCAAACAAGGACATTCTTGGGCGCGGAATTGGACACAGTACAACAAATGGCATTCCTGACTACAGAAAAACAAAAAGAACTTCCTCTTTACTTCTTGGCACTAACAAAACTGAACAAGTTAACAGCAAGAAAAGTTCTGCAGGCCTTGGGCTTCATGGCATCATGCATAATCTTGATCCCATTTGCCAGACTACATATGAGGAAACTACAGTGGTACCTAAAGAATTTATGGTCCCAACACAGACACAGTCTAGAAACAGAAATCCCACTAATTCCATGCTTAAAACAGGAGTTCCTATGGTGGGCTCAGGCATGCCAGTCAAACCCAGGCCTACCCTTTCGCAGATGTCAACCAAGCCAGACCATCACAACAGACGCTTCAGACCCAGGATGGGGGGCCCACATGCTGGACAAATGCGTGCAAGGATTGTGGACACAGGATCAACTTCACCTGCACATCAATCTAAAAGAAATGCTGGCAGTAAAACTGGCAATCCAAAAGTTCAAACCATTTCTCAAAGAGGGCCAGTTGATGATAAGGACAGACAACACCACAGTCATGTGGTACATCAACAAACAGGGAGGCACTCATTCATACCCCTATGCAGAATGACCTTGGAGCTGTGGACCCTGGCACTCAGCTACAACATTCAGTTACAGGCAATATTTGTACCGGGAAAGACAATACTCTGGCAGACATATTAAGCAGAACCACTTCGGATGCCCACGAATGGAAGCTGCACCCGGACATCTTCAAGACCATCTCAAGAAATGGGGAATGCCACAGATAGACCTATTCGCATCACCTCTCAATTACCAGCTCAAAAATTCTGCACAAGGACATTCCACCCACTAGCATGGAAAGTGGACTCCTCTCCTTCAACTGGAAAGGCCTAACAGCATATCCATTCCCACCTCTTCCTTTGATACACAAGGTACTACTAAAAATCAAGGAAGAACGTCCAAGGATAATCCTGATAGCTCCAAACTGGCCAAGACAACACTGGTACCCACTACTGAAGAGCATGTCTCGAACAATATGTGGCCAATACCACTGATGCCTTTGATGTTAACTCAGAACAACTACAGCATCATACATCCAAACCTAAAACGCTGCAACTGACTGCATGGAACATCACATAGCAGCAGCTAATCCAGAACTTTCCCAAAGAGTTAAAGACATTATTCTTGAAGCACGCAGACCTTCAACAAGAAGGAACTATGCTGGGAAATGGAAAAGGTTTGTCATTTGGAGTACGGAAAGAGGAAAAGATGTGTCAAACATAGATATGCCTAACATTCTGGAGTATCTGGCCGAACTTCTTCATTCAGGCCTCTCCTACTCCTCCATCAAGATACATGCATCAGCTATTTCAGCAGAATACAGCTTTGATCCACCTGTTTTTTCGCACCCTTTGCTCAGGCAGTTCCTCAGAGGAATCAAGAATGTAAAACCTCCAAGGAAACCACCATTACCAGCTTGGGATTTAAACTTTGTGCTAGAAAAGTTGACACTATCACCCTTTGAACCAGCAGCAACAGCAGACCTACAACACCTGTCATGGAAAACTGCTTTCCTACTGGCAATTACTTCAGCAAGGAGGGTTTCAGAACTACAGGCCTTAATGGCAGTGCAACCCTTCCTAATCTTCCACCAAGATAGAGTGTCCTTGAGGACTAATCCTACATTTATGCCCAAGGTGGTATCCAGAGTGTCTTTAAACCAGGCAATCCACCTACCTACCTTCTTTCCCAACCCACAAAACAGAGGGCAAAGAATACTGCATACCTTGGATGTACATAGACAGCTACGCTACTACTTGGACAGAACAAAAAATAACAGAAAGACTGACCAACTTTTTGTAGCCTATGCAACAGGAAGGGAAGGAAAAGCTATTTCAAACAGACAATCTCCAAATGGATAGGAAATTGCATACGATACTGTTACTCCTACCATGGAAAACCAATTCCACAGAACATAAGACCTCATTCTACAAGGGCAACAGCCACTACCACAGCCTTCTTACGAGGAGTGGCAACCAAAGACATTATCGAGGCGGCTACTTGGACCTCCGTGCATACATTTGCCAAGCATTATAATTTGCCTCTATATTCCAGATCCCGAGCAGGGTTTGCCACTGCTGTACTGCAAGGGATCCTAAACACACCATAATCTACCTTTATCCTCCTCCCTAGTTGGCTATGGTATTCTACCCATTGTTATGACTGCAGATGCATCCATGAAGGACATAGTACAGTTTTGTACCTACCATAAATGTAGATGTCCGAACTGGATAGCATCTGCAGTCAGGATTACCCTCCCTCCTTCCCTCTGTGGTACTCCTAGGGTGTTTACCCTCCTAATAGCTAGCTGTTGGGGAGTCTTTATGGTGTATTTGTTTGTATATATGTACATATATGCTTATTGCTGTGTTTACCTCTATCTATTTGGAAACATTGGCATCTATCCAAATTTTTAGCCTGCAAGAGGGCTACTGGCATCTGGGGCAAGAAACACTGAGGAAAATGGCGTCGGCTGATGCTTTTATACCCGAAGACCAACAGAGATGACGTCGGGAGGAGTGCGACATCAGCCGAAGCCGGACCCCGACTTTGGAATCCGGCCGACTGCAGGGCTGCCTGACGACAGGACAACCCACTTGTTATGACTGCAGATGCTATCCAGTTCGGACATCTACATTTATGGTAGGTACAAAACTGTACTTTCTGCTCACATCTTGAATTTTAATCTTACTGACCGTGTATTAACCATGTAACTGTGGATCATATTCAGATCTGCCTGAGAATAGCCTGCTTTTAGCTACGTTTGTTCTTTATCTTAGACTTTATCATTCGCTGATACACAGTCGATCAAAAAGGATGAACATCTGTGTAGTCATGCACATGATGCAGCAGACAGCTTACCTCTGCTGAGAACAAATTGGCACATGCCTGTAAAGTATACTGCAGTGCATCTCTGAGAATTCCATAAGGCTTATGGAAGCAGGATGTCACGTGATGCTGTTGTGCTTATGCAGCTGCCATTAAACCAAAGGGTATATATAGCTGCATACCTGCTAACTGCTGCACATCAGATCCTGTGATGAGGAAGGAGTGTTCTTTCAGAACAGATACTCAAATTCAAATTTTTGTGCCATTTTTTACTAGCAGTAAGGCACTTACAAGTAAATATGAACCCTCACTAAAGTGCATTTTTCTGTAGGCTGCTGTACCAATAAAATTTAAGAAGCATGGTTATGCTGTCTGCTTACCCCATGAGCTCACAGTGCAGTTGGGGGGAGATCAGCGTGCGTCATTGTTGCACTACCTATCTTAAAAGTCAAAGTTTATATTTTAGTGTTTTATGCGACAGTGCATTGTAAAATATTTTAATTCTTATTTTTTTTGAGGGGTTCTGCTACAACTTCCCAAACATTGATGGGGGGCAGTACCCCTTAAGTCTTATTAACTCTGGTCTTATGATATGGAATGTACTTTCAGCACAGATCCTCAATTTCACACATTCCACATCAGTTGTAGTGGCTGTAACAAGACAGGCCAAGTACTGCAGCCAACTAAAAGGAATGGCTCTGATTTCAGGGAAAAATATACAAGTAAAAGTCATACAAGATATACTGTTATTTCTGTGTCAAAGTGAAAAGATATGTAAAAAGCATGCATGAGGCAGACTCAAAATTAAATATAGCTTGAGAGGTTCACTGCATTATCAGGTCATCTGCTTATCTAGTTTGCAGCCATAACATCAAATGTCTGTGTTCACTATTTAGTGTACCAGAAGTCAGGTACCAGGGAAACATTTTCATGTACCGAGTGCTGGAAGGGTAGAAAACTGTGGGAAGGCAGTTTCCTTAATATAAAGGAAATGAGTGACAGGACAAAAGCAATTTTCTGACTATCAGCCAGAGCTGTAGGTGTATTGCATTAAAGGGCCACTATGTACTGCTACACTTGCTTTCTCTTTTCCAAAATGTTTTTCCCCCCATCTTTTGAATGCAGCATTGTAGCATATGCCTTCTTCTTCTTCTTTCGGCTTTTCCCAGTTAGGGGTCGCCACAGCGGATCACCTGTCTGCTCATGATTGGCAGTGGAGTTTTATGGTGTCAAGTTGCCAGCCTGGCGCCCAACCTTCCATAGAAGGCACACACTTATGCCTAGGGCCAGTTTAGAATGTCCAGTCCACCTACAGCATATCTTTGGGATGTGGGAGGAAACAGGACCACCCGGAGGAAACCCACGCAACCACAGGGAGGACATGCAGACTCTGCACAGAAGGCACCCCAGCATTGTAGCATATGCCTTCTGCTAGGGTAAATTATGAATTTTCACTGTGTTTACCATCACCCATTGTTAAAGCTCCAGTACTGTGAGCCATCTTTAAACAAAAAAAATTCTCACAAAGCTGTTGAGAGTAAATGGGTGCTCAAACCAGTTGGTAATAATGCCCAGTGGTATTATTCACATTTTGCTCAGCTGCTGCACAAGGACTCCCCATAAACTGATTTTTACCCAGTCCTTTCACCCAAGGAACACCCCCAGCCATTACTTATGAATGAGATGTATTAATTTCGACTACTGTTGCCGATTAAAATGTGATGCTGACGTGCTGTGGGAACTACTCTATTCTGTCTAGCTGCTGGACAAATCGTTTTTGTTCAGGGAGTGGGCTAGCTCGCTAAGGTACTGAAAATTTCTGGACTGAAGTTTTTTTTTTTTTTTTTTTTTGCTACAGGTATGTGCATCACTTTCTTTGGGTCAGATCGTCAGATGTTGTGTTTCTGTTTCGTAGATGTCTTTAATGCTTTGCTTGGAGTAAGCTATTACAGCAAGTATCGCATAATAATGAGCCAAATATGCAGCAAGTGATTGTGTTTCCTTACTGGCTACACACCACCTATTGGTACCCACAAACGGGAAAAGTTGGGACAGACCGAAGTTATGAAGCAGAAATCTGGTCATGCTGCGAAAATCTGTACCCAGGGGAATTAGGCCAGCAGTGTTTTTATTTATTTTTAGCTAATGTCCTGGATCTCCCACTCATAGAACACCACCAGTACCATTATTTTACACTGGCTAAGCAAAACATTTGATGTTTAGCCAGTGTAAAATAAAAAGACAAGAAATGCAAGACTGCAAAAGATAGATGCGTGCGTGTGTCTTGGGGGGGGGGGGGGTGTGACTGTATGCGTGCATGAGCATGTGAGTGAAATCGATGAAGCAGTTATTTTGCACTATTTATTTATTAATATTTATTTATTTATTTAGTTAAATGTCAGTTTTGTTGTTTGCGGAATGTAAAATTCTGCACATGTGTTGGGGGGTGCTGACTATTCCTGCATGAGTGAAATCAATGAAGCAGTTATTTTGCGCCAGTTGTTTACTTATTTTTTATTTATTTCATTAAGCATCAGTATTGCAGTTTAGGAATGTTTAAAAGTGCACGCGTGTGTTCGAGGTGTGGTTGACTGTATGCCTGCCTGCGTGAGAGTATGAGCGAGATAATCAAGCAGTTAATTTTACACTCATTAAACAGCGGCTTTGCTGTTTAGGGAGTGTAACCATGTCATTACAGCATGTGAAGTTTGACTTTGTAGACCTGAATGTATCCAAAGACTTAAATAATAAAAAGTCATGGGCATTCAAAGTTATGTAACATTATGAAGCATTAATATGTCCTTAAGAGGTTATTTGCATGTATTGCATGGATCTCCACTACAGCAGGTTTAAGGTATTAAACAGTAAAGACTAGTCTGTCTATGTCTTTCTTGCAGTTTTTATTTGTACAAAAAGGAGGTAACTCTATAGATTTTTCCATTTGCAGACCCATACCTTTATTATCCCCCTAACAAAATTACATTTTGAAAGGTTATTGACAAGTTTTTCCTTTTAATTATAGTGACGTTATTCACCTGGCTATATACTACTTTTTTAATAAGACTGTATTGTTTGAGTGGAAAAATTGGAAATGACTAAAAATGTTCTCCTCAGCAAAGACTGAGATGTTACTGCAGGTTTAATGTGTGTATTGAAGACACATTCTTAGTACTAACAGGGCTCCAGTAGAGAGTAGGAGAGTGTGTGTCTGTGTGTGTCTGTGTGTCTGTGTGTGTCTGTGTGTGTGACCTTGTGGCAGAAGTCAGTGCTGTAGGTGGCCACAACAGATCAGAACAGGTGTGCTAAAGGATTACAGATATGATGCCTGTACAAAAGGCCAAGCGATTGCTTAGGTAGAGGATGGCCACAGGTGGGCTTCCCCCAACACAGACCACCCTTACTGACAGAACTTCTGGGTGCAGCTGTCAGGAAATGGTGAGTACAGTGATGTGTGGGGGGATATCTGAATTTGAGGGCTGAACTGGTCACAACATTGCATATCTGTGTTAGGATACACAAGGCTGGCAGCACTTTAAATTATTACCAAAGTCTTATGGCTCAACACTGGAATGAGCCTCCTGATGCAAACACAACTATATCTTTCCTACAGATATATTTTGGCTGTAGGCATGGCACCTATAGCACAAAGAATGTTTGTCTTCATTCTTTGTCTAATGTATTTCCTTGTATGCTGTTGGAATGTGGGATTTTACAGTCAGGTGTTTGTCTGCCTTCACAGGTGCAACAGTTATAGGTAACTCTAAGTGAAAAAGGTAATGCCTGATATCAGTGCAGCAGTGGAACCTGGTACTGATGGCATCCTAACAAGAATATTCATTATATTTATTATATTCAATATTATTATTCATTGTATTTAATAAAATAGAATTTTAATAAGAAATTTTAAAAATAGTTTTTAGTTAGGTATAAGTGGGACCCTTAATATGCTACAAAATGCAAAGATGACAAAAGATACTTAAGAAGTTTGTTTCTTTATAGATTGTTTTGCTGCTGCTGTATTCTTTGTTTCTGCTATTGTTATCAATAACAATTCTGTACCTTTAAATAACAGGAGACTATGAATTAATGGGATTGCTCTAAATAATTAATTGTATAATTGATTATATGAGTGGTGAAGTTATAAATTGAATGCACATTGATCATGAATTTGTCTTGATAAAGCCTGGGAGAGCCCGGGCGAAAGCGCTTGACTGAAGTTTGTGTTCTTCAATAATTTTCGTGAGCATTTTACTTGTGGATTTTACATTTAATTAAAGCAGAGTTTTTAAAAGCTATCCGGTTCCTGGTGATATCTCTGGTCGTGAGCTTGTGGCGTTGTGTTTGTCTGCCTTCACAGATGCAACAGTTATAGGTAACTCTAAGTGAAAAAGGTAATGCCTGATATCAGTGCAGCAGTGGAACCTGGTACTGATGGCATCCTAATCCTAGTATAGCCTGAAAGCACATTGCTTCTCTTGGCAATGTGCACAATGGCAGGAACACTACAACCCACATCGATGACCCAGCTGTTCTGCCTGCAGAACCTGTCCCCTGCATCTCCATTGGAGTTGGAAAGACAGTTTGGGCATGGAAGCCCAGCACAAACAGCACCCTCATTGTCTGATCATGCTGTGGCAGTGCACAGTGGTGCCATCACAACGTATGATAACAGCACTAAGGAGAGGCACTCTGGTGTTCATTGATGCTATGTATCTCACTGAATATCTGAACCAGGTGTCACACTGGGCACAAATCCATGGATGTGCAGGTCAGTGATCCAGGTGCAAACAGATGGTGCTGGGACTATGGAGAGATGATAGGCATACTATACAGCTTGTGTGATAAAGTACTGAAGGAACTGCATTGCTTGGATCACCTGATTGAATCATTAAAAAGCCAGTTAGTAGCCTCTGCTGTCTCTATGGGACGTTCTGCTTCTATGCACCAGGCTTGATGCTGTAGTCATGAGTGCCACTTTTCTACCTGTATAAATGGGTACACCCCACATGGTAGGTAAGTCAGAGTCATAGTTCCCATCTCCTCAACACCACTTACCTGTACTTGAGATGAGCTGGATATTGTGCGTCATAACCACACCCAGAGACTCCACCTGCTTCTTGGTCATCTACAACTCACAGTCACACAATTCCACATCCTTGCTAGCAGGTGTCAGTAACAGTGCCATTCCTCAGAGGGGATACCACCCATGGCGGAGACCATTTGCGGTCTGCATCTTTTTCACCAGAGGACCCATAACCCATAATTTCCACAACCATACAGGAATATACCTCCTACTACAGATTTATACCCCATTACCAGTATTGTGCAAGCACCCAGAACATCTGACCCCTCAGGAAGCTCCACCACCTTACTGCACAGGATCTCCAGCACTCCATAATCACTTTTCTTTGTTACACCATCTCATCCACATTTCCACATTTATATAGCTGTTGCACATTCCTGTTACTGTGACCCACAATACCTGTGCAAATGACAACCACACTGTGACCCACAGCACTGTGCAAATGACAACTGTTGTGTTACATAAGCTAAGTTATGTCTGATGCACAGTGTGGCCAGTCAATGTACTGTACTGTATAGCTTGGGTGTAGTATTACACACATCTGTTTTAGTCTTTGTTTTCTCTATTCTGGCCCATAGTTGTAGACCAGACAGTGCCTCTTTGCTAGGGCCACAGTGTCTTGCACAAATCTCAGCCTCGCATGGGATTCCCCTGCAACCAGTTTCTCCAATGACTTTTAACATGGAACTTCCTCTGCATCCATCTTCAATTTGTCTGGTACTATGATAGCAGACCCCTCCCCTGCAAGTATCTGAGCATACTGCAGTGTACCACCAGAGGAATCTAGTTAGTGAAAAGAGGCCTTCAACAATCCAAACATATGTTTGACAATGTACTGTATCTGTCACAGGGCCAAATTATAAGTTGTGTTATCCATGCTGTCTGGGTCCTGTATTGGTGCTGTGACCAGTGGCTGCAGGGCATACCTGGCTTCACCAATAAGATGCCCATATGGAAATTACTCTGTGCAAATCATTAATGTAGGGGAGTCTAGCACTAATCATGGCAGGGACCCACATGTTTAATGCTGATCCCTGTTCTGCTTAGTCCTTACATCACCTATGTGGTGTGGAATGTCATGCCTCTAGCAGCCTACACGTCTTTCTTTCCTGAGCATTTTTCACTATCATTATTTGTAAGGCTATGGAATATATTTTATAACTGAAGTAATAGGAAACACTACAGTGAACCTTTAATATCCCTTGATACACACCAGTTTGGGTTGTAAAAGGTAGTTTGTCTACTAAGCCTAGTTGAGGCCTTCAAAAAGGTCACCAAGGCCATGGATACATTATATACAGTCTATGCTACCTATCTGTATCTTATCAAGGCCTTTGACATAAGTCTGGGATTATTGACATATCATCCCAATTCTCAACATTCACTCATATGTAGTTTGCTGCATAGCTAAATGGCTAGCAGACAGAACTCATACTTTAAAAACTGCAAGAAAGACCCAGCCAAGCTAGAGTCTTCATTTTTTTAAAAATACCTTAAACCTCCTGCAGTGGCGGCCCATGGCATGTATGTAAACGACCCCCTAAGGACATAACACTGGTTCTGCTACATAGCTTGGGAATGCACGTGACTTTTGATTCTTTATAGGTACATTGTCTTGATTGGCCAGTAAAAAACTGGTACTGAAGCTAAACTGTGACTGAATCATAGGACAATAAGATGAACTTGCAGAATGAAACTAATTGATACATGCACATGTTTGCTCTTATGTAGGTGTGTGTGTGTGTGTGTGTGTGTGTGTGTGTGTGTGTGTGTGTGTGTATATGTATATGTGTGTGTGTGTGTGTGTGTGTATAGATATATATATATATATATATATATATATATATATATATATATATATATATATATATACACACACCATTGCTGTAACCAAATTTTGGCATTTGAAATTATTATGTAATTGAACTGTTCCATTTACGGAATTGTCAGGTCTTTGAAGACAATGTAGAAGAGGAAAATGGTGCATACTGCCTACCTTGACCTGGCTAAGGCATTTGATAAAACACTACACTCTGGTATTGTAAACAAACTTACAGATGTAAGCATAAACCCCAATGTTAAGAGATGGATTGCCAGCTGACTCTCAGATAGGACCCTGGAAGTTAGGCTAGGGGAGATCACATCCAAAAAAGGGTCAGTCTTTAGCAGAGTCCCTCAGGGCTATGTACTTGGTCTACTCATTTTTGGCATCTACTTTTCAAAAGTCAAGACTGATGCCAGTGGCCTGTGGCTGACCATGTTTGCAGATGATTGCAGACTAGAAGTGGTCATAAAAGTCCCCCAAGACCTTGACAGCCTACAAGAAGGACTAATATAGACAAATGAGTGGTGCTAAAGCCACTGCTCAAAACTCAGTGCAAAGAAATGCATATTAGTACCATTTGGGAAGTAGACCTCACTAGGAAATTAAATCATTGAGATAACACACCTAAAAGTAAAACCAGTAGTCAGGGATTTGGATGTGTATGTAGATAGTAATTTGGTTTGTGACCAACATGTATCTAAAGCAGTAAGGAAATCATTCTATGTTGCACAACTTAAAAGCAAGTGCAGTGGATCTATGTCCAAGGAAGTAATTTTTCCACTGAATTTGTCCGTCATCAGGCCCATTATTGAGTACAATGCCATCTTTGGTATGTATCTGATAAGACGCATGCAGTAACTGTAACGTTTACAGAGGTTCTTCACAAGAATACAGGGCATAAACAGCATGTCCTTTGAAGATCACCTCAAAGCCCTGTCTCTATACTCTTGTTTCCTTGTTTCCTACAGACTGTTGAGATGTGATCTATGCCTGACATACAAGGCATCTTTGAGTTCCATTTTGATGGACCTTCTGCATATCTGCATCACAATAGCATTAAAATTATTCAGTCTAGAGATTTAAACTTTGCTATTGACAGAAATGAGACGCATTGAAGGGACAGGTATGTGTCTCAGACAGTTCCTGTTCTCTGGAATAGGCTTCCCCATCCACGTGAAGTACAACTCTTCCCTTAATGTATTCAAGAGAAAGCTGGACCAGTGGAAGGGAAACTGGAAATAACATCCCAGGCTTAGCACTTATGTTTGTAATGTACAAATAGCACCTATGTCTGTAATGTACAAATAGCACCTATGTCTGTAAATCTTGTCCTAGCTACAAGGACCACAGTGGTCATTAGCCTAGCACACACCTATGAACCTATAAGAGGACTAATGATTAGATGCTTTAACTTTGCTCATATACAAGCCACATTCATGGCTGTGTGCATCTGGCAAGATAGAATTTTTCTGTACCTGTCAAGCCCTAGTAAATCCATAATTCAGACCATCTCATGGTTAGCAAGTTAGAAAGCATTATAATAATTTTGTGCAGTGCAACAGTTTAGCATTTCTTTCTGTTGTGTCCAACCTAATCAGTATCTGAGGAAGCAGTTATGTTTGATGAAACATGTCCCCGTTTTTCCTACCACTTCAGGTCTTTCACTATTTTTATATTGCCTTCCATATCTGTGCCAGTTATTTCTTGTAAATTGTAATGATCACCAATGAAAAAAGTGTCATATATGTGAATTTACTGCTGTCGCCTGATAGATTGAATATGTGGCATGCTTAGCTCCTAACTGCACTATCACCTTGTTTAATAATCACATGTTCGTTTTTAAGAAGTTTTGCTCTGTGTGTCTCCTTTTTTAAATAAGACAGATAAAAAGTTAGACATGAAGTTGACAGCTGTAAAAATGTATTGCTGTTGTATCATTCTTATCCAATGCGGAACAGCAGTCGTCAAATCACATGTCATTATCTGAAGCTTAGAGAAAAGCTTCCTTTCAAAAGGAGCACCTTGTATAAGTTGGACATTTCCTGTGGAGGCTAATATCTAGGCACTAATTGCAAGGAGGGATTGTCCATGCCTGGAGTATCTTTTGTTTGTATGTATTTTGCCACTGCATGGTGCATTGTACTTGAAGTAAATGCAATGGTTTTTATAATCTTTATGGACTAGCTTAATTCTAAAGTGGTTTCATATGCGAAGTGTCTTCTTTTTGATGCTTGCTTTTAAAAAAATTTGATTTCTTTATTAAAATGTTTTAGCCATGTAAGGTGTTTGAATTTGTCTTCAAAATGTAATACTATCTTTGGGACATTGATCCACTGTACAAAGCTGCAAAATGAAATGGTAGTTTATTTCTGCTGTGGTTAGTGTTATAGTTTAAAGGCTTAATACAAGTTTTCCACCAGTATATATTTACAATGCTTTATTGCTCTTTATTAGAGCTGCACAAATGTAACCCTGAATGTTCTTCATGTTTCACTGTTGCAGTCATCACATTTGGGCTACCCTGCCAGGGGTAAGCCCTCAGTCGGCCCGAATACCAGAGGCGTGGTATTTCTGCGTTGGTTGCTGTCACTCCAGGACTGACATCAGGTCATCAGTGGTATAAAATCAAGCAGCCAATGCCATTACATCAGTCTTTTTTGCTGAGGAGCCTGAAGCAGAAGCAGTTCGCACTAGTGCCGGTCGGCCGCTCCCTGAGTTTTCGTTTCCAAATTGAAGTTGAAGTCTTCTAAAGCTAAGTACCCCATTGGGGATCCTTTTTTCTTGCTCTAACCAATGTCTGAAAAAGTTAACAGTTACGCCTGTGGAAAGCAAATACAACACCGAGACTTCCATTCTAACTGAGTCACCTGTTTACGCTCAGACCATGACGTCCCCCGTTGTCACTTTTGTGCTTTGTTCAATGCCAGGACTGTACGTCATCGGGCCCTTATTGTAGCTAGATATTTTTGCTCTCAGTCCTCGAATTCCAGTATGGCTTCAGTAAGCCATCCAACTACCGATCTTCTGAAAAAACTTAAGGATAAAGGCAGAGACAGACCGCACAGGTCCAAAACTGCTAACGACACTTCTGCTAAGCTAGTCATCAGTTCTCTGGTCCTCAGTGAGGCACTTTTACAGTCCCTGATGCCTGCTTCTGTGGATTTGCAGGCTGCTGCTGAGACCCTTCTGGAGTCCGGTATGCAGCAAGACTCTTCTTCGACTAAGAATCCTGCGGATGTCTCTATCTTGGATGGGTCTGGCGCCCCTGAGCAGGCACCAGCTTTCCGAGGAAGTACTTCGCAGTACCGAAACTCGATACAGACCAATGACTTCTTTCGCATCTTCATTTCTTTCTAAAACTACCAAGTTTCTAAGGCCCAGAGTATAAACCACACCCAAAAAAACGATGACCCAAGCTCAGGCACCTGCTTCTTTGCCTCAATCTCAAATGCTAAAATGGCAGAAGACCTTATGCTTATTAGGGGAAGCCAGGCTACCCCTTCCAAAAGAAAGAGAGACTCGTCCCCAGTAGTTTTACCTGAACAAGAGTCCGATGACTCTGATGCATCTGAATATGAAGACATGCAACCCCTCTCTGCTTATGAGGATTCTGATGCAGAAGAATCCTTTCCTTCTGCCTCTCCACCCGAGGATTTTTCATTTGGGGAAACCCTTCATACTTTTAAGGGAGCATTTCCAATGGGAATGTCAAGACTATCCTCAGTCAAAAAAGAGACTAATGGAATTCTTAGATTTACCACAGCACAGACCTTTGGCCATTCCTCCTGTCCTGGATGTTGTGGATGATGTTTTTATGGAATACAGTTTGACTCCTGACACCCTTCCTCCTGCTCCCAGGAAACCTGACAGATATTAGAGTCCCTGACTCAAACAATTTTCTTTTCAAAAATCCTACTGCTGACCCAGAGGTCATCTATCAAGGACCTAAAGGAATTAAAGCAACTTCAGCTAAGAATCCCACCCCCTCAGATAGGGATTCCCGAACTTCAGACAGATGGAGTAAAAAAGTATACAACTCTGCTACTCTTGCTATTAGAGCATTAAATTGTCAGTTCCAAATACTGAAATATCAGTGGCATGCCATAGAACTCCTCAAACAAAAAACATTTTCCTTTCCTGCTTGTGCAGGAAATAAAGAATTTCAAGAGCTAATGCATTCTGCAAATCAAGTAACTAAGCACATCTTGCAATGTGGCTTTGATGCCCTAGAAGCATCTTCCTGGGCAGCAGTCACTGGTTCTGTCCTTAGAAGACATACTTGGCTTAAGGAACAGACCTTGCCAGACCATGTCAAATCCAAACTATTGGACGCACCATTGAACAAAGACAACTTATTTGGCACCAAAGCAGAAGAGGTCTTAAAAATATGGAAGAAAAAAACAAAATCTATGCAGACAGTTAAAGACTTCTTACAGGTCCAGCCTCCGAGGTTCAGTAGGCATTGCCCCTCCAAGCACTGGTCCTTTCCTGCCACCTCCAGGCGAGATCAACCCAGACCCAGGGGAAGCAGAGATCTAAGCAATGGAGTTCCTCCTCATCAAAAACAGGGAGTGCAAAGCCCCACCCCGTTATGGTAAGAACTCACAATGACTTTGCACCTCCACCCCTTACCTATGCCCACCTGCTTGTGCCTCTAGGAGGAAAACTCTCCTTCCATGCAAGCAACTGGGCCACTATTACCAACGACTGATGGGTCCTCAACACAGTGTCCCAGGGATACAAATTTTATTTCCACATTCCACCAACCCCAAAAAGGGTTCCCAGATCTTCCTCCAAACCAGTGGGCAGAGGCCAAAAAGCAAGTCCTTTTCCCTGTTCTCCATGAGGGCAATACAGCATATTCCTGGCAGAACAGATGGGCCAAGGTTTCTACTCCAGACTCTTCCTAGTACCCAGAAAAGAGGCCACATGGCGCCCCTTCCTCTATCTATCCATTCTAAACACCTTTCTGGTGATACCAAAATACAAAATGCTAACCCTCCAGCAGCTTCTACCATTGCTTTCCAAGGATGCTTGTTTAGCCACCCTAGATCTAAAAGAGGCCTACCTACACATCCCAAATCAGGGAATCATGCAGGAAATACCTATGTTTCAGGGCAGGATCTATGAACTTTCAGTTCTTTGTGCTTCCCTTTGGCTTATCCACTGCTTCCAGAATTTTCACAATGGCTCCCACCATTGTTTTTTGCAGACAAAGAAATATTCAAATCTACCCATACTTAGACGATTGCCTGATTCAGGCAGACAGTCAGGAAAAGCTGTTACAGCACCTGACTTTTGTACAACACCTACTGACCTCCCTGGGGTATACTATCAATGAAAAGAAATCAATACTAGTCCCCACACAAAAAATTGTATTCCTGGGAGCAAACCTGGACACAGCATCCCAGATGGCATTCCTTACTCCAGAAAAACAAGCCTACCTGACAGGCTACTTCTCTCAGCTAGCCACCAGAACCCAATTAACTGCAAGGAAAATCCTGCAAGCTCTAGGATTCATGGCTTCCTGCATCTACTCATTTCATATGCCAGACTGCATATGAGGAAACCACAATGGTACCTAAAAAGCCTTTGGTGTCAACACTCTCAAGACCTGGAAACTCTCATACCAATGATACCTTGGTCTAAGGAAAGATTTTCTTTGGTGGGCAGCTGCTTGCAACCACAACAAGGGACTTCACTTCTCACAACCCCACCCTGCCCAGACCCTCACCACAGACACATCAGACTATGCCTAGGGTGCCCACCTGGACGGCAGGTGCATTCAGGGCCACTGGAGCCCGAATCAAATACATCTGCAAATCAACCAAAAAGAGATGTTAGCTGTTCAGCATGCCCTGACAGCCTTCAGACCCCTACTCTCCCCGGAGCCTCTACTGATCAAAACAGACAACACCACAGTGATGTGGTACATCAGCAAGCAGGGAGGGACTCACTATTATCCTCTCTGCAGGCTTGTTATGACCCTTTGGCACATGGCCTCAGCCATGCAACTACACCTGCTAGCACAGTTCCTGCCAGGCTCTCTAAACTCTCTGGCAGACAACTTAAGCAGAAACCTGCTAGACCCACACAAGTGGCAGCTAGACCACAGAACCTTCACCCTTGTAACCCAGAAATGGGGCACCCCGAAGGTCGACCTTTTTGCCTCCCACTCCAATCATCAGCTCAGAAAATTATGCACCAGGAAACCTCACAGCAAGGCCTGGACAGTGGATGCTTTATTCTTCCAGTGGGTAAACCTCTCAGTCTCTGCATTTCCCCCTTTACCACTCATATCAAGAGTACTGCTCAAAATAAGGAAGGAAAAACCGAGAGCAGTTCTGATTGCCCCAGACTGGCCATGCCAGCACTGGTACCCACTGTTGCACAGCCTGTCACCCCTGTCACCATGGCACCTACCTCAGATCCCAACACAGGGGAATGAAGAATTCATGCATCCCCAACTGCAGACCCTCAACCTGGCAGCCTGGCTTATTCCATGACCACCCCTCCAGCTGCCAGCCTAAGCAAACACATCCTAGATGTTATACGTGAGACCAGATGCCCCAGCACTAGGAAATCCTATGCTGACAAGTGGAAAAGGTTTTGCACCTGGATCCAGGCTAAGGGAGCTAGAATGGCACAGCCCTCCCTACCTTTCATCCTGGATTACTGGCAGACCTACTACACGGGGGGGGTCTACCCTTCTCTTCTATTAAAATTCATGCCTCTGCCATCTCTGCTCATTACAGCACAGAGCCTCTTCTCTTCTCACAACCTCTCATCAATCAGTTTCTAAGAGGGGCTAACAACTTAAGGCCACCCAGAAGAGCTCCTACCCCAGCTTGGGACCTTAACTTTGTGTTGGAAAAGCTCATCCTACACCCCTTTGAACCTGCAGCTTCAGCAGAGTTAAAATTTCTCTCTTGGAAAACAACCTTGCTTCTGGCCATCACTTCAGCTAGAAGAGTATCAGAGCTACAAGCACTCATGGCTGTAGAGCCCTTCATCGTTTTCCATGCTGATAGACTCTCACTCAGGACTAACCCATCTTTCATGCCTAAAGTGGTGTCCACTGTGGCTCTCAACCAATCCATACATTTGCCCACCTTTCTCCCTAACCCACAAAACAAGAGGGAAAGGATTCTGCACTCTCTAGATGTGCACAGACAGCAGGAACAATCTCCAAATGGATGGCACACTGCATCCATTTCTGCTACAGACAGCATGTAAAACCACCCCCAAAGGGGGTCAGGACACATTCCACCAGAGCAGCCTCCATCTCTGCAGCCTTTCTCAGAGGGGTCCCCACCAGGGACATGCTGGAGGCTGCAACATGGACATCTGTTCATACCTTTACCAAGCATTACCAACTGTCTATCTTCTCCAAATCCAGGGCAGGCTTTGCCACCGCAGGCCATCCTAGCCAGCCCCCAGTCTTCTTGACTGCCTCCACCCTTTTTCTTCAGCTATGGGAGTCAACCAAATGTGATAACTGCAACAGTGGAACATGAAGAACATAGTACACTTGTGTACACTTACCATAAATGTAGATGTTGGAGTGTATTCACTGTTGCAGTCCTGGTTTCCCTCCCTCCATCCCCCTTGTGTGTGTGTCTCTCTCTCTCTCTCTCTCTGTATATATATATATATATATATATATATATATATATATATATATATATTTTTTTTTATATCTTTCTATTTATCTCTCTATCTCCTTCCAGGGAGTTTTTGGTATTTACTTTCTACTGGTGTTCTTCCACCATAACCTAGTTCCCTATTTGTGGGGCTCCTGACAGTTAGGGCAAGAAAAACTGATGTAATGGCATCGTCTGCCTGATTTTATACCACAGACAACGTGATGTCAGTCCTGGAGTGACAGCAACTGACACAGAAATACTACGCCTCTGGTATTAGGGCAACTGAGGGCTACCCCTGGTAGGATAATGCAAATGTGATGGCTGCAACAGTGAATACACTCTAACATCTACATTTATGGTAAGTGTACACAACTGTACTATGTTCATCGTGTTTCACTGTTGCAGTCATTACACTAGGGTTATCCTGCTGGCAGGCTACCCGCAGTCTGCCTGAATGCCAAAGTCCTGGTCCGGTGTCGGTTGCTGTCACCTCTTCCCTAACGTCAGTGCGCCAGGGGTATAAAAGATGCAGCCGACGCCATTTTCTTCAGTCTTTCTTGCCGCTTGGTGCCCGAAGCAAAAGCAGTTCGCAAGTGCCGTTCGGCCGACTCCTGAGATTTTCAAAATCGAATTTCAGATCCGAAGTCTTCATTAAAGCTAAGTACCCCGTTGGGGAAACTGTTTTCTTGCTCCAGACCGATGTCAGAAAAAGTTAACAATTGTATTTCTTGTGGGAAGCAAATACCTCATAAGGATTTTCATTCTTACTGTATTCCTTGCCTAGGCCCTGACCACAATGTTGCTAGCTGTTAGTTTTGTTCTAGATTTAACCAATGCACTATTAAGCGTCGGTACGATTTTGCCTTTCATTACTTTGGCCGAAGATTTAATTATATAATGCCTTCTGAACAGCCGACCAGAGTTTATAAAAAGCGCAAGGAAAAGGAAAAAGACAGGCATCCAAGGTCCAAAGCCGACGATGAGGTTTCCGCTAAGCCAGTCGCCGGTTCGCCGGTTCTCAGTGAGGAGCTTTCGCAGCCCCTGACGCCCGCTACCTCAGAGCCACAGGCTGCTTCCGACTCCCACGTGAAGCCAACTAGGCCTCTGGATACTCAAGGTATTGGACACTAGGAAACTATTCCCTCAGATGGGTCCGGAGCAGCTGAGCAGGCATCAGCTTCTGAGGGTGTTTTCAGACCTACACAGTTATATGTAAAGCCATCCTCAGCTTCAAAGGCAAAGACTAAAACAGCTCTAAAGACAAAGAAACAAGTGCAGCATTCTCCTGGACAGACTTCCATGCCTAAGAAACAGATGCTTAAAATGGCCGAAGACCTAATTACTTTGATCAGGGGTTCCCATCCCCCTCCTGATAAGAGGCCTAGGCAAGAGACAGAATATGACTCTTCAGATCAGGTTTCCATTTCCTCTGACACCTCTTCTGAACAGGGATACTCTCTTCCTCCCTATGAGGATTCTGATGCTGAAGAATCTATTCCTTCAGCCTCTCCTTCTGAGGATTATTCTTTTGGGGAAACCCTGCATACCATGAGGGAGCACTTTCACTGGGACAGCCAAGATTACTCAGAATCTAAGAACAGGCTCAGAGACTTTATTTTACTGCCTCAGCACAGACCTCTTGCTATTCCACATGTTCTAGACATTGTAGATGATGTATTTGCAGAGTCCAGCCTGTCTCCTGACTCCCTACCCCCTGCACCTGTTAAGCCAGACAGATACTCATAAATTTCTATATAAAAACCCTGCTGCTGACCCAGAAACTATATCTCAGGGTCCCAAAGGGGTCAAGGCTTCCACTACAAAAAACCCTGTCCCCTCTGATAGGGATTGTAGGGCACTGGACAGATGGGGGAAAAAAGTTTACACTTCTGCTACCTTGGCTGTAAGGGCTTTACATTGTCAGTTTCATATGCTTAAATATCAGCAATACTTAATGTCACTGCTAAAACACAAAATGTTGACAAATTCTGAATGTTCTGAAAACAAGGAAATGCAGGATTTATTGCATGCAGCCGAACAAGTGGGAAAGCATACTTTGCAATGTGGTTTTGATTTACTGGAGGCCGCTGTTAACGGGTTCTGTCATTAGAAGGCATGCTTGGTTAAAGGAACAGAATCTGCCTGATCATGTTAAAGCAAAATTATTGGATGCTCCATTACAGCATGATATTTTGTTTGGTGTTAAGGCAGAAGAGGGGTTGAAGAAAATGGAGGATAAAGTGAAATCTATGCAGACAGTTAAGGATTTCTTACAGGTACAGCCACCCAGATTTAGCAGGAACTGGCCTTCTAAGAATTGGTCCTTTCCAGTATCAGACAGGCCACAAAGAGGCAGATACAGACGCCCTAGAGGCAGATCACAGCCACAAGGCTCATACAAGCCTAAACAATGGGGTGCCTCTATCTCCAAAAGCGGAGAAGACAAATCACAGCCATATAGGAAACAGTCCCAATGACTTTCCTCTGCCAATACGAAGCACTTATCTTTTGGCAGCCCCCTTAGGGGGAAATCTAGCACTTTTTTTTCACAAAATTGGCACATGATCACCCAGGACAAATGGGTTTTGAATATAGTGTCTCAGGGCTACCGGTTCCACTTTCACACCCTTCCAAAGACAAAAGGTATGCCAGACCTGCCACACAATCAATGGGCAGAGGCACAAAAGCAAGTTTCATCCCTCATGGACATGAGGGCTATTCAGCGAGTACCACAATAAGAGGAGGGACAAGGATTTTACTCAAGACTTTTCTTGGTACCCAGAAAGGACAAAGCCTGGAGACCAGTACTGGACCTGTCTATTCTAAACACTTTTCTGGACATTCCAAAATTCAAAATGTTGACTCTGCAGCAACTTCTGCCCATGCTGGGCAAGAAGGCTTGGCTTGTAACTTTGGACCTCAAAGAGGCATACCTGCATATCCCAATCAGACAGTCTTGCAGAAGATACCTCAGATTCATAGCTGGCTCAATGCACTACCAATTTTCTGCACTGCCCTTTGGCTTATCTACTGCACCCAGGGTCTTCACAAAATGCCTGGCACCAGTAATTGCTTTTTGCAGACAAAGAGGAATCCAAATATATCCTTACTTGGACGACTGCCTTATTCAAGCAGAGAACAAGGACATCCTACTGAAGCATCAGGCGTTTGTAAAAAGATTACTAATTTGCCTAGGGTACACAGTAAACGAAAATAAATCAAAACTGGTACCCTCTCAAGAGATAATATTCCTGGGTACAAGCTTAAATACAACTGCCCAGATGGCTTATCTCATGCCAGACAAAGGCAACTGACTTCTTACTTCGCAATGTTGGCAACAAAGACCCAGTAATCTGCAAGAAAAATTCTGCAGGCTTTGGGCTTCATGGCATCCTGCATTCTGCTAATTCCATATGCAAGACTGCATATGAGGAAACTACAATGGTATCTAAAAAGTGTTTGGACTCAACATTGCCACAGCCTGGAAACATTAATTACCCTCATTCCCTGCCTGCAACAGGAGTTTTGATGGTGGGCACAGGCCTGTCACCACAACAAGGGACAGCCATTCACTTTACCCACAGCCAGGAAGACACTAACAGATGCTTCAGATTATGCCTGGGGGGGGGCCGATGCATCAGATTATGCCTGGGGGGGCCCACATGGCAGGAAAATGTATTCAGGGCACATGGCCCGCAAGCCAAATGCATCTTCATATCAATCAAAAAGAGATGCTAACTGTACAGAATGCCCTGACAGCCTTCAAGGATCTACTTCATCCAGGACAACTGGTGATAGACAGACAATACTACAGTCATGTGGTACATAAACAAGCAGGGAGGCACACATTCCTACCCCCTCTGCAGACAAGCCATGACTTTGTGGAACACAGCATTGACTTATCAAGTACACCTGCAAGTACAATTCTTGCCAGGAAAGACAAATACTCTGGCAGACGAACTAAGCAGAAATCTCAGGGATCCTCATGAGTGGAAACTAGATCCCCAAATCTTCAGCATGATAACAAGAAAATGGGGATGCCCAGACATAGATATATTTGCCTCCCCTCACAACTGCCAACTACAGAGATTCTGCACAAGGACTTATCACAAACAAGCATGGAAAGTGGATGCTCCATCATTCAGCTGGAAAACCCTCTCAGTATATGCCTTTCCTCCCACTGCCTCTCCTCCCCAAGGTACTCCTAAAGGTCAGACAAGAGAAGCCAAAAATGATACTGATTGCCCTAGACTGGTCACTCCAGCACTGGTACCCAATCCTAAAGAGCTTGTCACAAAGCCCAGCCTGAACATTACCTCAAATTCTTCATTTTCTGACCCAACAAAACAATCAGATCCTGCACAGCCAACTCAGAACCCTAAATCTGGCTGCATGGCGGATAATGTAACCATTCAGAACACACCTCTCTCTCTAAAGCAGTTATGGATGTTATTTGGAGGCCAGGAGGCCCAGCACCAGAAAATCTTATGCAGAAAAATGGAAGAGATTTTGTGCTTGGAACCAGGCACAAGGAATTGACATGCTTGTACCAAATATTCCTCAGATTTTACAATACCTAACTGAGATGCTGGATAAAGGCCTATCCTTCTCATCAATTAAGATCCATGCCTCTACCATTTCAGCTCATTACATATGGACTTACCTATTTTTTCACATCCCCCGCTAAGGCAGTACCTCAGAGGGGCCAAAAACACAAGACCTCCAAGGAGAGCGCCAGTACCTGCATGGGACCTCAGTTTTGTCTTGGAAAAGCTCACACTGCCTCCTTTTGAGCCAGCAAATACAGCTGAGATAAAATTCTTATCATGGAAAACATCTCTGCTCCTAGCAATAACTTCAGCAAGAAGAGTCTCAGAGTTACAGGCACTAATGGCTGTGGGACTTTTTATAATTTTCCATCCGGACAGGGTTTCTCTGAGGACAAACCAAACATTTATACCTAAGGTAGTGTCCAGTGTGGCTCTTATCCAAACCATTCATTTGCCTACCTTTTATCCAAACCCACAGAATAAGGGGGAGAGACTTCTGCATTCTTTGGACATACACAGACAGCTACGCTTCTACTTGGACAGAACTAAAGCTTTCAGAAAGACTGAGCAACTCTTAGTGGCATATGCTGCAGGATCGCAAGGAAAAGCTGTCTCAAAGCAGACTATTTCAAAATGGATAGGCCACTGCATTCGTTTCTGCTATTCACAACATGGCAAATCAGTGCCTAAGGGCATTAGGCCACATTCAACCAGAGCAGCAGCCTTCCTCAGAGGAGTACCAACCAAGGACCATTTTGGAGGCTGCAACTTGGAATTCAGTGCACACTTTTACAAAGCACTACCACTTACCTCTTTACTCTAAATCCAGAGCAGGCTTTGCCACTGCAGTTCTGCAGGGTCTCATAGCCACTCCTAATTCTATTTAGGCCCAGCCACCCAACCTCAGCTTTGGGATTCAACCCAAGTGTAATGACTGCAACAGTGAAACACGATGAACATAGTACAGTTTTGTACCTACCATAAATGTAGATGTTCGAGTGTATTCACTGTTGCAGTCCAGGTTACCCTCCCACTATCCCCCTTTCATTGCTGGGACTTGTCTGTACTTCTCTATTCTATACAACCTATGTGGTGTATTTGCTTGTAGATGAAGGTAATGCTGATGTTAGTGCATGCATTTTTATTGGCGGAATTTTTAGCCTACCCTTTGGGGGGCACCTGACATCTGGGACAAGAAAAACTGAAGAAAATGGCATCTGCTGCATCTTTTATACCCCTGGCGCACTGACATCAGGGAAGAGACGACAGCAACTGACGCCGGACCAGGACTTTGGCATTCAGGCCGACTGCAGGTAGCCTGCCAGCAGGATAACCCTAGTGTAATGACTGCAACAGTGAATACACTCGAACATCTACATTTATGGTAGGTACAAAACTGTACTTTCTTCATGCATTCTTTCAGAGGCCAGTTAGCTCCATGGATAATACAAGCTTTTCAAAATCATGGTCACAGTCAGTTACTGTAAAATAAGATTTACCAGTCAACTAAATTGCATTTATCAAAATGAGAAAAGGGATACAAACAGCAAAGTCAGTAAGCTAAACATTCCATTTTCAAAGGCAGACAAATGTCTCTGGTCCAGAATTATAAACCTGTTTGAATAGATTTGAATATCTTCTCTGATAGTTAAACCTAAATCCATTGAACCACTAAACATAAATGGTATTTCTTGCGTTGACCCCCCCAACCCTTGCTAGTACCCTTGTTTCTGTCTTCTCATACAGGCAATAAATTCACTCAATGCAAATCTTTAATTTCCATCCTTAGATTAATTTTTTTGACTAAGAAATAAGGGAAACCAATACACTGAAGAAAAAAAGATTGTGGCAAAAAAGATGACATCCTGCATCCCAAATTGCTAAAAGACTGTGATATTGTGGTCTCCTTTCCTGTCAGATATAGTTGTAGTACATCAATTCTTATTGCGGCTTTTCCTAATGTTAAGAAAATTGTCAGAACCATAATTGGGTCATCTTGTATACTGCCCAGTTCCCTAAACTGACACTGCTCTATACTACTGGGTCATAGAAGTTTTGGCTCGCACCTAAACGTGGCTTGGGGGGTGGTTATGCTAAGGGTTTATGTTAAATCATTGAACGCTTAAAAAGGTGAACGATGACTTATCGAACCCATGTAAGCAAAAGCTTACAATCTCGAATGCTTAGAACAGCGAAAAAAAATTATAAAACATTACATAAGGTGGGGGGCTGTGCCCCCACACACCCCTTACTTAAATATACCAACTCCGAGATCACACTACAATGACAAAAACAGCAAAGTAACAGAAGCGGCCAAGCGATTTCTTTCCCAGGGAAAGAATTTGCTTATATGCCGTTTCACTATTTTGGCTTTTTGTGCTTTCAAGTTCGATCAAGACGCATTCGAAAGAATACATCTTCAGTCATTTAATAGGAACCCTTATGCTAATGAGGTCCATAATCAGCTCAGTGCACTAATCATTTACAGGGTCTATTTCATATGGTCATAGGTAGGTAGTAGGCTATTGGCACTAGGGCCTATATAAGCCTAGGCAAAAAGATACCCTGGTTTTCGCCACCCAAAATTATTTTCCTGTGCCCCTGTCGAGCAGAGCCACAGAGGTGATCTCCAGAGTGAATTTCCTAATGTTCTTCATGTTTCACTGTTGCAGTCATTACACTTGGGTTATCCTGCTGGCAGGCTACCCTCAGTCGGCATGAATTCCAAAGTCTAGGTCCAGCATTGGTTGCTATCTCCTCTTCCCTGACGTCAGTGCGCCAGGGGTATAAAAGATGCAGCCGGCGCCATTTTCTTCTGCCTTTCTTGCCGTGCGGTGCCCGAAGCAGAAGCAGTTTGCAAGTGCCGGTCGGCCGACTCTTGAGATTTTCATGTTCAAATTTCAGATCCGAAGTCTTCATTAAAAGCTAAGTACCCCGTTGGGGAAAACTTTTTTCTTGCTCCAAACCGATGTCAGAAAAATTTAATAATTGTATTTCTTGTGGGAAGCAAATACCTCATAAGGACTTTCATCTTACTGTATTCCTTACCAAGACCCTGACCACGATGTTGCTAGCTGTCGGTTTTGTGCTAGATTTAACCAACGCACTATTAAGCGTCAGTACGATTTTGCATTTCACTATTTTGGCGGAAGATTTCATTACACTATGCCGTCGGGTAGCCGTCCAACTACCGGAATTCACAAGAAACACAAAGAAAAGGACAGGCATCCAAGGTCCAAAACCGACGACGAGGCTTCCTCTAAGCCTGTCGCCAGTTCGCCGGTTCTCAGTGAGGCGCTTTCACAGCCCCTGACGCCCGCTACTTTGGACTCGCAGGCCACTACAGACTCCCTCGTGCAGTCAACTAGGCCGCTGGAAGCTCAGGTTATTGGACCTTCGGAAACAATGCCCTCAGATGGGTCCGGAGCCGCTGAGCAGGCATCCGCTTCTGAGGGTGTTTTCAGACCTACACAATTATTCATTAAAGCGACTCCAACTACAAAGGCAAAGACAAAAGCACCTTTAAAGACAAAGAACAAGTACTACAGCCTCATGGTCAGGCCTCCATGCCCAAAAAACAAATGCTCAAAATGGCCGAAGACTTAATTACTTTGATCAGGGGTTCCCATCCCCCTCCTGATAAAAGGCCTAGGCAAGAGACAGAATATGAATTTTCAGATCAGGTTTCCATTTCTTCTGATTCCTCTTCTGATCAGGAATACTCTCTTCCTCCCTATGAGGATTCTGATGCTGAAGAATCTATCCCTTCAGCCTCTCCTCCTGAGGATTACTCTTTTGGGGAAACCTTAGATACCATGAGGGAACATTTCCACTGGGAGAGCCAAGATTATTCAGAATCTCAGAAAAGGCTCAGAGACTTCTTTTTACTCACACAACACAGGCCCCTAGCTATTCCACCTGTGTTAGACATTGTAGATGATGTATTTTCAGAGTCCAGTCTGACCCCTGACTCCTTACCTCCAGCTCCTGTTAAGCCAGACAGGTACTACAGGGTCCCTGACTCTCACAAATTCCTTTTCAAAAACCCTGCTGCTGACCCTGAAACTATCTCTCAGGGCCCCAAAGGGGTCCAGGCTTCTACTGCAAAAAAACCTACCCCCTCTGACAGGGATTCTAGGGCTCTGGACAGATGGGGAAAAAGAATTACACTTCTGCTACCTTGGCAATAAGGGCTTTAAATTGCCAGTTTCATATGCTCAAATATCAGCAATATGTTATGTCACTGCTTAAACAGAAAATGTTGATAAATTCTGAATGTGCAGAAAACAAAGAAATGCAGGATTTATTGCACGCAGCTGAGCAAGTTGGAAAGCATACTTTGCAATGTGGTTTTGATTCTTTGGAGGCCTCCTGCAGGGCCGCTGTCACGGGTTCTGTCATTAGGAAGCATGCTTGGTTAAAGGAACAAACTCTACCAGATCATGTTAAAGCAAAATTATTAGATGCTCCATTACAGCATGATACTTTGTTTGGTGTTAAAGCAGAAGTGTTAAAGAAAATGGAGGACAAAGCTAAATCTATGCAAACAGTCAAGGATTTCTTACAGGTACAGCCTCCACGATTTAGCAGACACTGGCCTACAAAGAATTGGTCCTTTCCAGTGTCAGACAGACCACAAAGGGGCAGATACAGACACCCAAGAGGCAGATCCCAGCCCCAAGGTTCATACAGGTCTAAACAATGGGGTGCTTCTACCTACAAAAGTGGAGAAGACAAATCACAGCCTTACAGGAAACAGTCCCAATGACATCCCCCTGCCTGCGCCAAGCACTTATCTTCTGGCAGCACCTTTGGGGGGAAAACTAGCACTTTTTTCTCAAAATTGGCACATAACCCAGGACAAATGGGTCTTAGACATAGTGTCACAGGGCTACAAGTTTCACTTTCATACCCTGCCAAGGTCAGACGGTTGGCCAGACCTACCAAAACATCAATGGGCAGAGGCTCAAAAACAAGTCTCATCCCTCACGGACATGAGGGCCATTCAACAAGTACAAGAGCAGGGACAAGGATTTTATTCAAGACTGTTCTTGGTGCCAAGAAAGGACAAGACCTGGAGACCAATACTGAACCTATCTATTCTAAACACATATCTGGATATACCAAAATTCACAATGTTGACTCTACAGCAACTTCTGCCCATGCTGGGCAAGAAGGCTTGGCTTGTGACTTTAGACCTAAAAGAGGCATACCTGCATGTCCCAGTTAGATAAACATGCAGAAGATACCTCACATTCACAGATGGCTCAATGCACTACCAATTCTCTGCACTGCCCTTTGGCTTATCTACTGCGCCCAGGGTCTTCACAAAGTGCCTGGCACCAGTAATTGCATTCTGCAGACAAAGAGGGAATACAAATATATCCTTACTTGGACGACTGCCTCATTCAAGCAGAGAACATTCTACTACAGCATCTGGCATTTATAAAGAGATTTCTAACAGGCCTAGGGTACACAGTCAACAAAAAGAAATCAAAACTAGTACCCTCTCAAGCGATAATATTCCTGGGTGCAAGCTTAAATACAACAGCCCAGATGGCTTATCTCACGCCAGACAAACAAAGGCAACTGACTACCTATTTCAACCTGTTGGCAACAAAGGCCCAGTTATCTGCAAGAAAAATTCTGCAGGCTTTGGGCTTCATGGCATCCTGTATTCTACTAATTCCATATGCGAGACTGCATATGAGGAAACTTCAATGGTACCTAAAAAGTGTTTGGACTCAACATTGCCACAGCCTGGAAACATTAATTGCCCTCATTCCCTGCCTGCAGCAGGAGTTTTGATGATGGGCGAAGGCTTGTCACCAAAACAAGGGACAGCCATTCACTTTACCCCCAGCCAGGCAGACATTAACAACAGATGCATCAGATTATGTCTGGGGGGCCCACTTGGCAGGAAGATGTATTCAAGGGACATGGTCTGCAAACCAAATGCATCTACATATCAGTCAAAAAGAGATGCTAGCTGATGTTCATCGTGTTTCACTGCTGCAGTCATTACACTTGGGTTATCCTGCCATCAGGTGGTCCTGCAGTCGGCCAGAGTTCCAAAGTCTTGGTCCGGCATCGGTTGCTGTCGCTTCCTCCCTGACGTCATTGCGCCAGGGGTATATAAGATGCAGCTGATGCCATTTTCTTCAGTCTTTCTTGCCGAGTGGTGCCTGAAGCAAAAGCAGTTCGCAAGTGCCGGTCGGCCGACTCCTGAGATTTTCGAATTTGAATTTCAGAACCGAAGTCTTCAATGAAGCTAAGTACCCCATTGGGGAAACTTTTTCTTGCCTCAGACCGATGTCAGTTAAAGTTAATAATTGCATTTCTTGTGGGAAGCAAATACCTCATAAGGATTTTCATTTTTACTGTATTCCATGCCTAGGCCCAGACCACGACGTCACTAGTTGTCGGTTTTGTGCTAGATTTAACAAGCGCACTATTAAACGTCGGTTTGATTTTGCACGCCATTATTTTGGCCGAAGGTTCAATTATACCATGCCGTTGGAACAACTGACAACCAGAATACACAAAAGACGCAAAGACAAAGATAAGGACAGGCATCCGAGGTCCAAAACTGACAATGAAGCCTCTTCTAGGCCAGTCGCCGGTTTGCCGGTTCTCAGTGTGGTGCTTTCGCAGCCTCTGACACCCGCTACCTCAGAGCCACAGGCCACCTCCGACTCCCACGTGGAGATTTCTAGGCCTCTGGAAATTAACCCCTCAGATGGGTCCGGAGCCATTGAGCAGGCATCGGCTTCTGAGGGTGTTTTCAGACCTTCACAGCTTACCATCAAAACAACAACCAAGTCTAAAACACCATTAAAGACAAAGAAACAAGTACAGCATTCACCTGGTTAGGCCTCCATGCCTAAAAAAACAGATGTTCAAAATGGCCGAAGACCTAATTACTCTGATCAGGGGTTCCCATCCCCCTCCTGATAAAAGGCCTAGGCAGGATACAGACTATGATTCCTCTGACCAGGTTTCTATTTCTTCTGATTCCTCTTCAGACCAGGGATACTCTTTACCCCCCTATGAGGACTCTGATGCTGAAGAATAAATCCCTTAATACTCTCCTCCTGAGTATTACTCTTTTGGGGAAACTTTACATACCATGCGGGAGCATTTCCATTGGGAGAGTCAGGATTATTCAGAATCCAAGAAAAGGCTCAGAAATTTTCTTTTATTGCCTCAGCACAGGCCCCTTGCTAATCTGCCTGTGTTAGACATTGTGGATGATGTGTTCTCTGAATCCAGTTGAACCACTGATTCTTTGCCCCCAGCACCAGTCAAGCCAGATAGGTACTACAGAGTCCCTGACTCTCACAAATGTCTTTATAAAAACCCTGCTGCTGACACAGAAACTATTTCCCAGGGTCCCAAAGCGGTAAAGGCTTCCACTGCTAAAAACCCAGTTCCCTCTGACAGGGATTCTAGAGCATTAGGTAGATGGGGGAAGAAAGTTTACACTTCTGCAACTTTAGCAGTAAGGGCTTTAAATTGCCAGTTCCACATGCTTAAATACCAACAATATTTAATGTCTCTGTTAAAACAGAAAATGCTTACAAGCTCAAAAGGTCCTGACTATAAGGAAATGCAGGATTTATTGCATGCAGCTGAACAAGTAGGAAAACATACTCTGCAGTGTGGTTTTGATTCATTAGAGGCTTCTTGTAGAGCCGCAGTTACAGGATCTGTGATTCGAAGGCATGCTTGGTTAAAAGAACAAGGTTTACCTGATCATGTTAAGGCAAAATTATTGGATGCTCCTTTACAGCATATCTTGTTTGGTGTTAAGGCAGAAGAGGTATTAAAGAAAATGGAGGATAAGGCAAAATGTATGCAAACAGTGAAGGATTTCTTACAGGTACAGCCACCTCGATTTAGCAGAAATTGGCCTTCTAAAAATTGGTCCTTTCCAGTGTCAGACGGACCACAAAGAGGCAGATACAGACGCCCAAGAGGCAGATCTCAGCCCCAAGGCTCTTACAGACCATGGCAGTGGGGGGCTTCTACCCCAAAAGGAGGAGAAGACAAGTCACAACCTTACAGAAAACAGTCCCAATGACTTCCCACTTCAAATGCCAAGCACTTACCTTTTGGCAACTCCCTTAGGGGGAAAACTAGCTCTTTTTTCACAAAATTGGCATATAATCACCCAAGACAAATGGGTTCTGGATATTGTGTCTCAAGGTTACAGGTTCCACTTTCACACTCTACAAAGGCCAAAAGGAATGCCAGACCTGCCACAAAAATCAATGGGCAGAGGCACAAAAACAAATTACAATCCTCATGGACATGAGAGCTATTCAAAAAGTGCCACAACAGGAACAATGACAAGGATTTTACTCAAGACTTTTCTTGGTCCCCAGAAAGGACAAAGCCTGGAGACCCATACTGGACCTATCTACTCTAAATACTTACCTGGATGTTCCGAAATTCAAAATGTTGACACTACAGCAATTTCTTCCCATGCTGGGCAAGAAGGCTTGGCTAGTTACTTTGGACCTCAAAGAGGCATACCTGCATGTCCCAATCAGACAAAATTGCAGAAGATACCTCAGATTCATAGCTGGCACAATGCATTACCAATTCTCTGCACTGCCCTTTGGCTTCTCTACTGCGCCCAGGGTCTTCACAAAATGCCTGACACCAGTAATTGCATTTTGCAGACAAAAAGGAATTAAAATATATCCCTACTTGGACGACTGTCTTATTCAAGCAGAGAGCAAGGACATTCTTCTAAAGCATCTGGCATTTGTAAAAAGATTGTTAATTTGCCTAGGGTACACAGTAAACGAAAAGAAGTCAAAACTAGTGCCCTCACGAGAGATAATATTCCTGGCTGCCAGCTTACATACAACTGCCCAGATGGCTTTTCTCACGCCAGGCAAGCAAAGACAACTGACTCAGTACTTTCAATTGATGGCAACAAAAACCCAACTCCCTGCAAGAAAAATTCTGCAGGCCTTGGGGTTCATGGCATCCTACATACTACTAATACCATATGCCAGACTGCATATGAGGAAATTACAATGGTACCTGAAAAGTGTTTGGACTCAACACTGTCACAGTTTGGAAACAGTAATACCACTTATTCCCTGCCTACAACAGGAGTTTCGATGGTGGGCACAGGCATGTCACCACAACAAGGGACAGCCTTTCACTTTACCCACAGTCAGGCAGACACTAACAACAGATGCTTCGGATTACACCTGGGGAGCACACATGGCAGGAAAATGTATTCAGAGCAAGTGGACCACAGACCAAATGCATCTTCACATCAATCTAAAAGAGATGCTAGCTGTACAAAATGCCCTAACAGCTTTTAAGGACCTTCTGCACCCAGGACAACTATTACTAAAGACTGACAACACCACAGTTATGTGGTACATAAGCAAGGGGGCTCACATCAATCTAAAAGAGATGCTAGCTGTACAAAATGCCCTAACAGCTTTCAAGGACCTTCTGCACCCAGGACAACTATTACTAAAGACGGACAACACCACAGTTATGTGGTACATAAACAAGCAAGGGGGCACTCATTCCTATCCCCTCTGCAGACAAGCCATGACTTTGTGGAACACAGCACTGACCTATCAAGTTTATATGCTAGCACAATTCCTACCAGGAAAGAAAAATACTCTGGCAGACGACTTAAGCAGAAACATCATGGATCCTCATGAGTGGAAACTAAATCCACAAGTATTCAGCATGATAGCACAAAAATGGGGTGCCCAGACATAGATCTTTTTGCCTCCCCTTTGAATTGCTAACTACAGAAATTCTGCACAAGGGCTTACCACACACAAGCATGGAAAGTGGATGCTGTCTCATTCAGCTGGAAAAACTTAAAAGTTTATGCCTTCCCACCACTGCCTCTCCTGTCAAAGGTACTCCTAAAAGCCAGACAAGAAAGGCCAAAAATTATCCTGATTGCCCCCGACTGGCCACGCCAGCACTGGTACCCAGTCTTAAAGAACTTGGCTCAAGGCCCAGCATGGATTTTACCTCAAATTCCTCATCTTCTGATGCAGCAAAACAATCAGATCCTGCACAGCCAGCTCAAAACCTTAAACCTCGCTGCATGGCAGATTACTTAGCCAAGCAGCCAACACCTCTCTCTAAAGCTGTTATGGATGTCATTTTGGAGGCCAGGAGGCACAGCACCAGGAAATCCTATTCAGAAAAGTGGACGAGATTCTGTGCCTGGAGCCACGCTCAAAGCTTTGACCCTCTTGTTCCAAATATTCCTCAGATATTACAATACTTAACTGAGATGCTGGACAAAGGCCTATCCTTTTCATCCATTAAGATCCATGCCTCTGCCATCTCAGCTCATTACAACACAGATCCTCCTATTTTCTCTCATCCCTTATTAAAACAGTACCTCAGAGGGGCTAAAAACATAAGACCGCCCCGGAGAGCACCAACACCAACTTGGGACCTCAACTTTGTCTTGGAAAAACTAACTTTACCTCCTTTTGAGCCAGCCAATTCAGCAGAATTAAAATGTGTCATGGAAAACTGCTCTGCTTCTGGCAATAACCTCAGCACGAAGAGTCTCAGAGTATAGTACAGTTTTGTACCTACCATAAATGTAGATGTTCGAGTGTATTCACTGCTGCAGTCTAGGTTACCCTCCCTCCATCACCACTTTCTTAGCTGGGACTTATCTATACCTTTCTACCCTATACAACCTATGTGGTGTATTTTCTTGTAAATGAAGGTATTGTTTTTATTTTTCATGTATGTTTTATTAGCAATATGTATTGCCTACCTGTTTGGGGGCATCTGACATCTGGAGTAATAAAAACTGAAGAAAATGGCGTCTGCTGCATCTTATATACCCCTGGCGCACTGACGTCAGGGAAGAAGCGAGAGCAACCGAAGCTGGACCAAGACTTTGGAACTCTGGCTGACTGCGGGACCACCTGACAGCAGGATAACCCAAGTGTAATGATTGCAGCAGTAAATACACTCGAACATCTACATTTATGATGGTAGGTACAAAACTGTACTTTCAGAATGCCCTGACAGCCTTCAAGGACCTACTTCATCCGGGACAACTACTGATAAAGACAGACAACACCACGGTCATGTGGTATATAAAGAAGCAGGGAGGCACTCATTCTTACCCCCTTTGCAGACTAGCCATGACTTTGTGGGACACAGCATTGACTTACCAAGTACATCTGCAGGCACAATTCCTGCCAGGAAAGATAAATACTCCAGCAGACGAACTAAGCAGAAAACCCATGGATCCCACGAGTGGAAATTGGATCCACAAGTCTTCAGCATGATAACAAGGAAATGGGGATGCGCGGATATTGATCTATTTGCCTCTCCTCACAACTACCAACTAAAAAGATTCTGCACAAGGACTTATCACAGACAAGCATGGAAAGTGATGCCCTATCTTTCAGCTGGAAGAGCTTAGCAGTAATTGCCTTTCCTCCTCTGCCTCTCCTCCCCAAGGTACTCCTAAAGGTCAGACAAGAGAAGCCAAAGATGATATTGATTGCACCAGACTGGCCCCGCCAGTACTGGTATCCAATCCTAAGGAACTTGTCTGAATGCCCAGTTTGGACCTTGCCTCAAATACCTCATCTACTATCCCAACAAAACAATCAGATCCTGCACAGCCAACTAAAGACCTTAAATCTGGCAGCATGGCAGATAATGTAGTCGTACAAAACACGCCTCTCACTAAAGCTGTGATGGATGTCATTTTGGAGGCCAGAAGGCCTAGTACCAGAAAATCTTATGCTGGAAAATGGAAGAGATTCTGTGCTTGGAGCCAGGCACAAGGAATTGACACAGCTGTACCACATTTTCCTCAGATTTTGCAATACTTAACTGAGATGCTGGACAAAGGCCTATCCTTTTCATCAATTAAAATTCATGCCTCTGCCATTTCGGCTCATTACAATACAGAGCCACCAATCTTTTCTCATCCTTTGCTAAGACAGTACCTCAGAGGAGCAAAAAACTTAAGGCCTCCAAAGAGATCACCAGTACCTGCATGGGACCTCAATTATGTCTTGGAAAAACTCACCCTGCCTCCTTTTGAGCCAGCCGCTACAGCTGATATAAAGTTTTTATCTTGGAAAACAGCTCTGCTCCTAGCAATAACCTCTGCAAGACGAGTCTCAGAGCTACAGGCACTCATGGCTGTGGAACCTTTTATCATTTTTTATCCAGACAGGGTTTCTCTGAGAACAAACCCGACATTTATGCCTAAGGTAGTGTCCAGTGTGGCCCTTAACCAAACTATTCATCTGCCTACTTTTTATCCAAACCCACAGAATAAGGGGGAGAGAATTCTGCATTCTTTGGACATACACAGCATACGCTTCTACTTGAACAGAACCAAAGCTTTCAGAAAGACTGATCAACTATGCTGCAGGATCACAAGGAAAGGCCGTCTCAAGGCAGACTATTTCAAAGTGGATAGGCCACTGCATTTGTTTCTGCTATTCACAACATGGCAAGCCAGTGCCTAAGGGCATTAGGCCACATTCAACCAGAGCAGCAGCCACTTCAGCAGCCTTCCTCAGGGGAGTACCAACCAAAGACATTTTAGAGGCTGCTACCTGGAGTTCAGTGCACACCTTTACAAAGCACTACCATTTACCACTCTACTCTAATTCCAGGGCAGGCTTTGCCACTGCAGTTCTGCAGGGCCTCATAGCCGCTCCTAATGCTATTTAGCTCCAGCCTCCCAACCATAGCTTTAGGATTCAACCCAAGTGTAATGACTGCAACAGTGAAACACGAAGAACATAGTACAGTTGTGTACACTTACCATAAATGTAGATGTTCGAGTGTATTCATTGTTGCAGTCCAGGTTACCCACCCACCATCCCCCATCTCTTTGCTGGAACTTATCTGCACTTCTCTAATCTATACAACCTATGTGGTGTATTTGCTTGTAAATGAAGGTATAATATATTTTGGTGCATGCATGTTTTATTGGAATATTTTTAGCCTACCCTTTTGGGGGAACCTGACATGTGGGGCAAGAAAAACTGAAGAAAATGGCGTCGGCTGAATCTTTTATACCCCTGGCGCACTGACGTCAGGGAAGAGGCGACAGCAACCGATGCCAGACCTAGACTTTGGAATTCAGGCCGACTGAGGGTAGCCTGCCAGCAGGATAACCCAAGTGTAATAACTGCAACAGTGAATACACCCGAACATCTACATTTATGGTAAGTGTACACAACTGTACTTTTCCCATCCAATCATCAAGATTTTTCTTGAAGAGTGCTAATGAGGAGCTTTGTTTGATATAGATAGGTAGTTTGTTCCAGAGTATGGGAAGTCTCTGGGACAGGAATCTATCCCTCCAGCATGTTCTGTTTATTGTGGTGACGAGGTTTAGGTCCCTAGAGCATGTAGCTCAGAGGGATTGGGATTTCTTTAAGTGGAGCATGTCCAACAGCTCTGGGTTTGACATAGCTTTGTATGTTAGGCAGAGATCGCCTATGAGTAGGCAATATGCGACGGAGTAAAGCTGGAGTTTTTTGAGACAGTCTGCATCCTCTTTGTGAGGTACTTCTCCGGCCTTTCCAGTTGTTGTAGATGTCTTGTGAGATGCATACCAAAAGGGGCGTTGTACTCTATAATGGGTCTAAAGAGTGATGAGTAGATGAGAACAATGACCTCTTTTTTCCAGGATGAGAAACCTTTTGTGATGAGATGTGCCACGTAGAAGGATTTCCTGACTAATGTAGCGATGTAATTATCAAAGGAGAGACTACTGTCCACCTATGTCCCAAGTTCTCATCACACTTTCGGTGTTAAATAGACTACTACCTATGTGGTAGCTCATGGGTACAGAGTTTTTACCAAGGCGGATGACAATGCACTTTTTGGCATTGAGATTGTGGCCATGGCTTTGACTTTGACACCAGGCATCTGTCTCAGTGAGGCCCTTTTGTAGGATGTCCACATTGTTAGGATTATGGCTCCTAGTTTGCAGTCATGTACAAACTTTGTTAGCCAAAGACCTTCTGTGTAAGCCTGTACTTCAGAAAAGTAGATACCAAACAGGAGAAGACTCCGGACTGAACCCTGTGGTACTTCACTTGTCACTGGTCTGAAGTCGGATTTGGAGTCTGCTACTTTCACAGTGTGGGTTCTGTCAGTGAGCCAGTTGGCAACCTGTCTTATGACATAGTGATTTATACCTAGTTTAGGTGAGTTTATCTATAATTCCAGAGTGGGGGATGGTGTCAAAAACCGCGAGATCTAGATAGGCTGTGTGAACCACCTTACCCTCTTCTCCGGCTTTGGTGACTGCTTCAAAGAAGTCTATCAGGTTTAAGCGACATGATCTGCCTTTTACAAATCCGAACTGGGTGGGGTCCAAAGTTTAGAGATTAACAATGTCTTTGTTTATAAGTTCCATGATGATATGTTCCATGGCCTTGCAGACCAGGCTCGTTAGGCTAGTGGGGCGGTAGTTCCCAGGGGTCCGTGATGGTTCCCCCTTTGTGGAGTGGGATAACCATTGCTGTGCGCCATTCAGTGGGCACAAATCCTGAGGTGAGGCTATGACTGAACATGGTGCTTAGGTGCGGTTGTCAGTTCATTCTGTAGTTTGTGTAGAATGCAGCCTGGGATGTTGTCAGGTCCCATGGATGCTGTGTTCTTGGCTTTGGAGAGTGTGGTTTTTACCTGTGCAGCCGTGATTACAGGAACTTTGCATTCTTCCGGTATAGAGATGGGCCTTTTGTGGGGGTGGGGGGGGGGTAAAGTTAGCACTTGAACCCATCTGCCAGGATGTTGGCAATATCAGTTGGTTCTGTATATTTAGTGCCATTGTGCTGTAACTTAGAGCAGATCTGAGTGTTGCTATTGAGATTCTTTACATAGCTATAGAATGCTTTGTGGTTGTCTGTAGAATCAGTGGCGATTTTGTTTTCATAACTGGCTTTGGAGGATTTTATGAGGGATCTCAGCTTCTTACTGAGGCTGACCAGGGAGTTCCTCCAATCATGGGATTTTACTCTTTTTTGCAACTGTTGTTGAGGTTGTTTATGGCAGGGGACCACCAGATTGGCTTCCTTTTTTGGAGGATAGCATCTTGGTTCTGTTAGGGATAGCATGATCCATGCACTCGTGTAAGTGCATATAAAGTGCATTTTTGTAGGATTCAGCAGTCGTACATTTATTGTCGTCTGCATGGGTGTCTTGAAGTTTGCCACTTCTATCTTAAGAAGTATGAAGTTGGCTTTGGAGAAACTTTTTACGGTGGTTTCTCTAATGGGGGGTGGGGGCAGGATGTGGATGTCTAGGATGATTAGCTTATGGTCGGATCTGACCAATGAGGACTTGACCTCTAGTGTGGAACACTGATCATCCATGTTGGTATTGACCAGGTCTAGGATATTGCTGCCCCTGGTGGGGGTGTGGATAAGTTGATCCAAGGCATTGGAATTTACAAATTCCAGAAAACATTGAGCAAAAGAGTTGGTACATGAGTAGTTTTCCCAGTTAATGGTGGGGTAGTTAAAATCACCCATTATTAGGGTGTCTGGTTGTACCCTAATATTTTCTAGTGTATCAAGAAATGAGGAGTGCGAATCCTGGGAAATGGTGGGGGATCTGTAGCAAGTTACAGTTTGGATTGCGGTGTTGCCCAGAGTTAGTTGCACTTGGATAATCTCAGATGAATTATGCTGAGCAACTAGCCTGGAGGTGTGGATATCCTTAATGAATATGGACACTCCTCCGCATTTAGTGTTTTGGTCCAGGTTAGGTGGCCGAAAGGTGTGGTATGAATTATAGCCTGGTAATGCAAGTGTGCTCTCTGGAGCCTTGAACCAGGTCTCTGTCACTGCACAGATGTCTATGTTCTGCATTTTAAGGAGTGCCTCGAGTGAATGCATTTTGAGGTTTTAAACTTCTAGCACTGAGTAGCATTACCCTCAGATTTTGCTTGCTTGTACATGTTACGGTGGTGAATTTGTCATTTGAACCTTGCCTAAAAAAGGCACTATAGGGGTGGCAAGAGCCTTAGCCAGTATCTGGAATCCCAAGGGCGACACGTGCAGGCCATCTCTGGCAAAACATCATGATCTGATGATCATGTCATCCCAGGCAGACAGATACTGGATCTCCTTAGAATGACACCAGAAGCTTAGCCAACTCTTGAAGTCAGTCATTTTGTCCTTGTACTGTGGTATCATTCTGGGTGATGGCAGGATGATACTCAGGGCTAGGGTCATACCTGCCTGGGCTACAAGATCGGAGAGTTCCTCCATGTCTCTTTTCATGTAGTCCAGGGAGGTACGTCTCAGGTCATTCACACCATCATGGACAATGACAAGATCCTGACACCCGACAGGCAGCTGACAGTAACTTTCTCATTTTTAGCCTGGTGAGTGGAACTTCAATGTGCTTGACTACAGAGTCACCCTTGACTAGAGTGTTGGGTACGTTGTTATGCCTTATGGGCTGTTGTTGAGTGTCACACTGAGTTTGTGGGCTATATGTCATTTGGGTTGTGTTGGGGGGTGGGTGGAGGTTGCTTGCGTTTCTGCTTTGGAGGTCTCTTTTGCTTGAGCAGATTTTTATTGAGAGCCTCCGCGAATGTAGGTGTGTGTGTTGTATTTCTGTGTCTATTTTGGTGGTGTAGGTTTTGAGGGACTATGTGATGAGTGTGGTGTGGTGCAAGTGTTTACCTTCTTCTCTTGACTGTCTAGTCCAGTCTTGGGTGAAGAGAGCTTTGCTTCCAGTTTGGCTATATAAGTGCATCTCTCACAGGTTATAGTTTTGAGTGGTAGGAGGAGAGGGTTGTCTGTGTACATGAGGCAATTGCTGCATTGCCCCAAGATGCCCAGATTCATCAGGTAGACAGGAGAAAACACCAGGAGCTGACCCTTAGACATTCCTGGATAGGTGCTTATTAAGTACTAAAAACTGTTTTCCTTTAGACAAGTGAGGGAAGTTGAGTGCTGTAGTAATTTGTAGCTTTAGTGCTTACGAGTTCTGAACAAGTGCTGAGCTCAAAGAAACAGATTTGAGTGCTAAAAGTAAAAAAAATGGCTAGTTCTAAGGGAAAATTTGAAAAGCAGACTTTATGGCGCCAGGAATAATTTAACTCTAGCTAAGGGGTGATGCATAAAGTCTATTTTTTTTTTAATATAACAGTAGCAAATGACCAAACTGATTTAAACAAATTAACCACTAAAAAGCAAAAAAATGAGTCCCGTTCCAGCATTCTTTGATTAGACAAGTTCTAACTGCTCAGAGTCACACCACCATATGATTGAGATTCATAAGATCAAATCTCAGATCACTGAACCAGCCTCACATATCCTTTGCTGCCACACCAGATTCATTTTAATCCATACTTCTAAATACTTCATTTTATCATGTCCCCATAAATATGGATATTGCTGAACCAATTCATATGTGGGTACATAATTTACCGTAATGGCCTCTGTTTTAGCTTCATTCATTTTGTATCCCAAAAAGACTTGAAACTGTCTCAAAACGTTCCAAGCACTGTAATGTCTCTTTCTGGTTTTGTCTGGTATAAAATGTCATCATCAGCAAATTGAACCAGCTTTTTTTGACTGCCATACAAATTATTTTCTTGAATTTCTGTGCCCTTTATTTTCTTTGCCAGTGTTTTTAAATATAATGCAGACAGCAAAAGGGAGAGAGGACATCCCTGCAGGGTTCCTGTGCTCAAGCAGAAATTATCATAGAGGACCACACCCACTTTAATGTTTGCCTCCAATCTCTCATGTGTACTGCTAATCATCCTTATAATTTTTTCATGAAATGCAAATACTTCCATCGACCTGCTCATACAGTCCCTGTTTACTCTCTCAAATGCTTTCTCTGCATCAAGACCCAGCAATAGTTACATTCGGGATCATCAATGTTCTGTTAATGTTGTCAAATGTTTGACTCCCCCTCCACAAAATCACACTGATCCTTATCTATCAATTTTGGGTTTACTTTTGCCATTCTTTTAGCCAGTCATAGACATGAACACTTTTTATAGTCATGGTTTAGTATTAAAATGGGCCTGTATGAAGCTGGATCTGATGGATCTTACAGCTATCACTACTTTCTTCTAGGATGCTGGTAATTCTCCTCCTCTTAAAACACTGTTAAGCAAAACCTTCCAGATCTTTATCAGGTTTTTACCTCTGAGCTTACAAACTTATATAGGAATGCCATCTATTCCTGGAGACTTTCCAGTAAATTGGTTATTCATCACAATTTTTTTTATCTCATCTCTTCTTATCCTAAGCTTTAGTAACTGAGACTCATCTACGTCAGACCTTGTCATATTTATTTCGTCCATAAACTTTTCCATTTGTATCTTTTCCTGTTTTCCATATTTATCAGCTTTATAAATATTTACATAGAATTTCCAAAATATTTCTAATACCTCTACAGGCTTTCTTAACCTTCCTTGTTATTGGCTCCCTAAGCTTCATGTCAGCCCTTTCTACTTTCTGTTGCCTGAGTCATTGTGCTAAAATTTTTTGTGCTCTATTGTTACAATAAAAAAACGGTCAGTTAACAGCTATCTTTCTAAACTCGGGTATATTATTGAGGTAATCCATTATTTACTGCTTAGCATTCTGCAGTTACTCCTGTTCTTGTTCTGTGTGATTCCCCCTATTCTGCAATGCTTAACATTTTTCAGTCTCTCATAATAATTGTTGTTACTTCTTAACCGTAGCTCCCTTTCTTTCATTTCCACCCTATTTTTAAACTCTACCTTAATTTATCCTACTCTCTAGTTGTGAATAATCTCTACTTTTACTACCCATTCGTTAAATTCTTCTTTTTTCAACAGAGAGGTGGGAAAGCACCAGCATCTTGTTTTTAATTCATTATCCTCTGTTTTTATTTTAGTCATTATTGCTGCATGATGTGAAGTAGTTATTGGATGTGTATCAAGACCTTCAGTTAAATGCACAATTTTCCATGTGAAATGTACATTCTGTCTAGCCTAGCCCAGTTTTTGTATATAATTGGGAAATATGTAAATTCACCCCAAATTTCTATTACTGAATTCACATCTTCAAAGCCTAATATTTTCGTAAATGTCTTCAAAAATCTATCCATCTTTGTTATACTTTCTTTTCTGGGCCCCCAGACACATCTTCAGAAACACTCTGCTGTCTCCCATTTTAGTATTTTGTCCTTCTACCACAGTTATGTCAGACTCAACTCCTACTGCTGGTAGGATTGCATCTTTACTATTAAAGGTCCAGATCGCTTTCTCATAGCCAGGTTTGGAGTGTACACATGATGTGCCCTTTCAACTAACAACTCCGACTGTGGAATACCAGTACAGTTACTTATTTGTGCTTTCATAAAATTAATGCTGTCTGTTCCTTCCAGCTTCTCTGGTATAGCTGAAAATCTCAGGTTTTGCATATGTCCTCTGTCCTCTAATTCTATTATTTTTGAAACATCTCTTTCTGAGCAGTCGTGTATTCAGCCAGCCTTTTCTTCATTTCAACCTCTGATTTTTTTCAGCTTTATCACCTCATCTGAATATCTCTTTAAAGCTTCTTCCAGTTTTTCCAGTCTTTTGATGTTTGTGTTGATATACTCCTTCAGTGTTTCATTTATTTTAACCAGGTCCGTGTGCACTTGTCTTATATCTGTCTGTAGGTTTCTGAAACTCCATGTCTGTACGTTGCATTGCTTTTTGCTGAACACTTGCATAAATTTCCCCACTCAGTGTTTCTTCCTCACTTTTTGTTGCTGATTTTTTTCCAGGTTCTCTATTTCTTTTTTCCCCTGGCATCCAGGCAGTACACGTACTTTCCTGTTACTGAAATTTACCCATAAATTTTAAAGTCTACTTGACCTTCTCTGTTGAATTTCTGTTTTCATATTGGGAGAGCTAGAATTAAGCTGTTACTCAATCTGCAGCCATCTGGAGGAGTACATTCTTGACAGAAGCATTGCAATTCTAAGATGGAATATATTGACAGCTAGGCTTCATCCATGGTGTCTAAGTTTTAAACTTGATTGTCTCATGATTAGGGCACTTCAAAGATTCTGGTACATTTAAAAGAGAAGGGAGCACATTGATGAGATCTGTGTCCCTTTTTATGTCCTCGCACTAATTGTTTATATCTGGGGGAAAACCTCTAGGAAGAGTGGTACATCAGTTTTGGAAGAATTTGCATAGTATTAAATACCACTCTCACTGCCCTGAATTATTAATGCCCACTCTACAGCAGGGAAAATAAACAAGATGTGGTCTGATTAGTTTTCAGAATTGCATTGAAGACAGTCTGTTCTAGCAGTTCCTCTACTAGTCCTCAGAAGGGTGGAAAGAAATTAGTTAAATTCTGAGGTTGCTAACAGTAGATGCATACTGGATGCTTATTGTCGCTTTGGTGTGTTACACGAATAATTGAGTCTGCATGGGTTCTGTTTGAAACAGCTTTATTCTATACAAACACATCACTGTAGAGACTTATTGTCTATAACTTAACTAACTTGTATATAAACTAGCTACAGCGATCATACATGCTCACTCTCTGGCTGCGTCTACAAAATGGCACTAGGGATTGCACGTGTCTGGAATTTATATGTGCACGCACTGCCTCACATGCTTCTTAAAGACATAATACACACACACTACACTCTGATCTACATCCTCCCTCTTTGAGAAATAGATCATGCAATTTGTCATGAGATATTTAGCATGCAGAAATCACAGATAATCTTTAGACATGCATTATACGATACTAAGTACACACACACACACACACACATATACAATCAAGTCCATGTTGCTGAGTATTTCACACTAGGCTTAGAAACTCGTCCACATCGTGTGACAAAAAATTGGGAATTAGATTTAGCAAATGTGACAGTCTCTGCAAAATGGTTGACCTGTGGAATGTTTGAATCAGTTTCTGGAACAGAATCAAACTGTTGGATACATTCTGGTCTGGAAACAATGTCTGACTCATTCTTTGATTTGGAGTTTGCATCACAGATACAATGTTGTGATTGCAATGATGATGATTCTGGTACGGGAAGAAAATGTCTGTGATTCCTCCTGTACTGCACACCTTCGGAACATACCAAATAGGATCTCTTGCTCACAAATGCCTGTAATCTGTCCTCTTCAATCAAATCCTTTCGTTGTCTGAATTGTATGGCCCCCCTTAAAAAAACCCTCGTCCAACATTCGGTTTTGACAAAAACAATTTGGGAATCTAAAATTTAGCCCCCAAATTTGGTAGATTTAGGTGGGAAAGCATTTTTTTTCTTTTCAAAATCTGGGTTTGACATGGCCTTGTATGTTAGGCAAAGGTCACCTCTGAGAAAGGGTGCGACTGAATAGAGCTGGAGTTCTTTCAGTCGGGCAGCATAGGACAGATTTTGAGACCCTTTATCCTTTTGGTGAGGAACTTTGTGGCCTCTCCAGCTGCTGCAGGTGTCGGGTCAGATACATCCCAATTGGGGCATTGTACTCAATCATTGGTCTGATGAGTGATGAGTAAAGGGAGACTATGACCTCCCTTGATCTAGATGAGAATCCCTTCATGATAAGGTGGGCAATGTAGAAGGTCTTCCTAACTACTTTAGCTACATGGGTGTCGAATGACAGACTACTATCAACCTGGGTCCCCAGGTCCCTGATAACTTCTTCTGTGCTCAGTGGATTGCCACCTATTTGGTAGCTAGGGGTAACCTTGTTTTTCCCAAAGGGTATGACTATGCATTTTTTGGCATTTAACTTTAGGCCGTGGCTCTGGCACCAGTTATCCGTTTCTGTGAGACCCTTCTGAAGGATATCTGTGTCAGATGTGTTTTCTACTATGGCCCAGTTTGCAGTCATCTGCAAACTTTGTCAGCCATAACCCTCCTGTGTTTGCTTGTACTTCGGAAAAGTAGATGCCAAACAAGAGTGGGCCCAGGACTGAGCCCTGTGGGACACCACTTGTGACAGGTTTTGAGTCTGACATGGCGCCAGCAACTCTGACCCTGTGGGTTCTGTCACTCAGCCAGTTTGCAACCCATCTTGTGATGTATGGGTTAACATTTAAGCTGATGAGTTTTTCAATGATACCCGAGTGGGGTATTGTATCGAAGGCCTTAGCCAGATCGAGGTAGGCTGTATGGACTCCCTTTTCCCCTCATCAATGGCTTTGGTGACTGTTTCGAAAAAGTCAACCAAGTTTAAAAGGCATGATCTGCCTTTGACAAAGCCAAACTGGGTTGGATCCAAAGTCTGCAAATTCCCTATGTCTTTATTTATGAGGTCCATTATGATCCTCTCCATGACTTTGCAGATAAGGCTTGTAAAGGTAATGGGCCGGTAATTTCCAGGGTCGGTGGAGGCACCGCCTTTGTGAAGTGGGACCACAGTTGCAGTGCGCCACTCCCTCGTTAGCTATCCAGAGGTAAGACTTTGATTAAACAGCTGTCCTAGCTGTGGGTTTCATTCATCATTGAGTTTCAGGCGCAAACAGCCGGGAACACCAGTGGGTCCCATGGCTGCTGTGTTTTTGCTTTGGAGAGAGCAGTTCTCACTTGGGCGCTGGAGATGTTTGGGGGCTGCAATCGTTTGGTATAGATATCTCTCCTTTGGGGAGGGGAGAAGTTTGCACTGAACCTGTCAGCCAGTATGTTGGCAATGTCTGTAGGATCAGTAATCTTCACATCATTTTGAACTAGTTCTGAGCATATCTGGGAGTTTCCTCCTAGGTTTCTAACATAGCTAAAGAAGGCCTTATGATTGTCTTTTGAGTCTTTAGCTATTTTTTCTCAAATTTGCTTTGGATGATTTTATGAGAGCTCTTAGTTTTTACTTATAGTGATCAAGGGTGTCTTACCTTTTAAGGATTTTGCTCTATCTTGTAGTAGCTTCCTCCTTTTTTGTAGAGTTTGTTTATGGCTGGGGTCCACCAGACTGGAGCTTGCCTTTGGTACAAAGACTCTTTGTTTTGTTTGGGATTGCCTTATCCATGCAGTCCTGCAGGTGTTAATTTTTTTTTTTTTTTTTTTTTTTTTTTTTTTTTTTTTTGGGGGGGGGGGGGGGGGGGGGGGGGGGGGGTACTCAGGAGAATTTTTTTTGCTGATACCCAGAAAAAAGATGGGTCATACTTGGAAATTGCTTATGTCCCAGTGGAAAGAAATAGTTATTCGGCTTGTGGTGTTTATTGTCGCTTTGGTTTACGAATAATTGAGTCTGCATGGGTTCTGTTTGAAACAGCTTTATTCTATACAAACACATCACTGTAGAGACTTATTGTCTATAACTTAACTAACTTGTATATAAACTAGCTACAGCGATCATACATGCTCACTCTCTGGCTGCGTCTACAAAATGGCACTAGGGATTGCACGTGTCTGGAATTTATATGTGCACGCACTGCCTCACATGCTTCTTAAAGACATAATACACACACACTACACTCTGATCTACATCCTCCCTCTTTGAGAAATAGATCATGCAATTTGTCATGAGATATTTAGCATGCAGAAATCACAGATAATCTTTAGACATGCATTATAGATACTAAGTACACACACACACACACACACATATACAATCAAGTCCATGTTGCTGAGTATTTCACACTAGGCTTAGAAACTCGTCCACATCGTGTGACAAAAAATTGGGAATTAGATTTAGCAAATGTGACAGTCTCTGCAAAATGGTTGACCTGTGGAATGTTTGAATCAGTTTCTGGAACAGAATCAAACTGTTGGATACATTCTGGTCTGGAAACAATGTCTGACTCATTCTTTGATTTGGAGTTTGCATCACAGATACAATGTTGTGATTGCAATGATGATGATTCTGGTACGGGAAGAAAATGTCTGTGATTCCTCCTGTACTGCACACCTTCGGAACATACCAAATAGGATCTCTTGCTCACAAATGCCTGTAATCTGTCCTCTTCAATCAAATCCTTTCGTTGTCTGAATTCGTATGGTCTCTCCTTCCCTCAACGAATGAAGTAATCTGCTCAATCTGTCAAATAGATGTCTGGATATTATGCATCTTAAACAGTTGAGCCTTGATGGTTTTATTATTCTAAGAATTATGCTGCAACAATCTTGATGAAATACATAGCATAGTTCTAGTTATTCTGGAAAGTAGTCTTTGAGCAGGTAAACCAAAAATATCATCACAAGGTATGTTTCTGAGATTAAGTAAATTCAAGAATACATTGGTATTATCATGCTTTGACTTTTCAAGTCATTTCTTTGCACTCTCTACTGCTCGTTCAGCTAGACCATTAGATTGAGGATATTCAGGACTACTAGTGACATATACAAAGTCCCATTCTCTTGTAAATTTCTGAAACTGCTGTCTAGTAAATTGAGTACCATTGTCAGAATAAAGGTTGTGTGAACTACCATGAACTGAGAAATGATGTTTCAACTTAGTGTTAACAGCTGTTGAGATTGAGTTTGGTAGCAGATCAATCTCAAACCAATCTGAATGTGTTTACCAAAAGCAAGCTGTATTGATTGTTCCACTCAAAGATATCAGTGGCTAGTGTAGACCAAGGTAATTCAGTTACTGGATTTAGCTGAAGCGGTTCTCTTTGCAAATGTGCTCTGGTACTGTTACATACTGAACAAGAAGAAAGAACTCTGTCAATGTCTTTTGGTAATGAATGCCAAAATACTAATTCTCTTGCTCTTCACTTAGTGGATGTGGAATCTGGGTGACCACAATGCAGAATCTGAATATATTCTTGCTATAAGGAAGCAGGTACAACAATTTTAGGACCTTTGAAAATAATGCCAGCTTCCATCAGTAATTCATCCTAATTTCTCTATTGATGTTCCTGTGCTTAATGGCCTGCATATGTCTCTCTCTCTCTATATGCATGTATGTATATATGTACATATGCATATACACGTGTGGGTGTATATATGTACATATGCATATACACGTGTGGGTGTGTGTGTACATATATACATATACATATATATGTGTGTGTGTGTGTGTGTGTGGCTTTGCAGATAAGGCTTGTCAAGCTAAGGGGCCCGGTAATTTCCAGGGTCGGTGGAGGCACCGCCTTTGTGAAGTGGGACCACAGTTGCAGTGCCACTCCTGGGCGTATCCAGAGGTAAGACTTTGATTAAACAGCTGTCCTAGCTGTGGGTTTAATTCCTCATTGAGTTCAGGAGCACACAGCCGGGGACACCATCAGGTCCCATGGATGCTGTGTTTTTGCTTTGGAGAGAGCAGTTCTCACTTGGGCGCTGGAGATGTTTGGGGGCTGCAATCGCTTTGGTATAGATATCTCTCCTTTGGGGAGGGGAGAAGTTTGCACTGAACCTGTCAGCCAGTATGTTGGCAATGTCTGTAGGATCAGTAATCTTCACATCATTTTGAACTAGTTCTGAGCATATCTGGGAGTTTCCTCCTAGGTTTCTAACATAGCTAAAGAAGGCCTTATGATTGTCTTTTGAGTCTTTAGCTATTTTTCTCTCGAAATTTGCTTTGGATGATTTTATGAGAGCTCTTAGTTTTTACTTATAGTGATCAAGGGTGTCTTACCTTTTAAGGATTTTGCTCTATCTTGTAGTAGCTTCCTCCTTTTGTTGTAGAGTTTGTTTATGGCTGGGGTCCACCAGACTGGACGCTTGCCTTTGGTACAAAGAGTCTTTGTTTTGTTTGGGATTGCCTTATCCATGCAGTCCTGCAGGTGCTGGTAGAAGGCATTTGTAAGTGATTCAGCGGCTTGAGTACTGTTTTCCACCAGCTCGGGGCCTTAAAGGAGACCACACTAGTCTTTAGAAGTGTGAAGTCGGCTTTTGAGAAGTTCTTTACTGTGGTCTTTTTATTTCAGGTGGGGTGGGATGAGGACCTCCAGCGAGATTAGTTTGTGATCTGATCTCACCAGTGAGGGGTATACTTCCGTGTTGAACATTGTGCTCCCATGTTCGTGATGATGAGATCAAGTATGTTATCTCCTCTTGTGGGGATGGTGACTAGTTGTTCCATGGCATTTGAGTTTATGAATTCCAGGAACTTTTGGGCTAGGGTGTTTGGGCTTGAGTAGTGTTCCCAGTCTATATTAGGGTAATTGAAGTCACCTAGTATGATGGTGTTTGGTGATACATTTATCCCCTCTAGTGTTTTCAGGAAGGCCATGTGAGGTTCCTGAGTTTGTGAGGGTGGCCTGTAACATGCTACAATTTGCAGAGCAGTCTTGCCTATGGTTAATTGCACCTGGATGGTCTCCGATGCATCGTGCGTTGCCACCAGTCTTGAGGTGTGGGTGTCCTTGATGAATATGGATACCCCCCCTCCTTTCTTGGTATTGTCCGGATTTTGGGGCCGGAACGCATGATATGAGGTAAAACCTGATAGCGCTGGGGTGCTCTCAGGAGCCTTGAACCAGGTTTCTGTCACAGCACAGACATCGATGTTCTCCATACTGAGAAGGGCCTCGAGTGCATTTTGAGATTTAGACTTCTGGCATTGAGCAGCATTACCCTTAGTTTTTTCCTTTTTTGTGTTCTAGGGTGGTAGGTTTAGAATTTGAGCCTTGCCTAAAAAGGCACTATGGGGTGGCAAGAGCCTTTGCCAATATCCGGGAAACCCAGGGTGACAGGTGCAAGCCGCCCTAAACAGCGTGGCTTGTCCAGCATGTCATCCCAGGCAGACAGATACTGGATCCCCTTTGAATGACACCAGTGTTTAAGCCAATTGTTAAAGCTGATCATCTTATCTCTGTATTGTGGCATCATTCTTGGTGAAGGTAGGATACTGCTCAAGGTCAGGGTCATACCTGCCTGGGCTACATAATCAGAGAGCTCCTCAATGTCTCTTTTCATGTAGTCCAAGGAGTACGCTCAGGTCGCTTTACACCAGCGTGGACAATGACTGAGTCATATTTGTACCTGCTGTTGAGAGACCTGAGTGCTTGCGTTATGTGGCGGATTCTATGCCCGACAGGCAGCTTACTGTGACCTTCTCCTTACTCAGTCTGGTGAGCGGACATCAGTGTGTCTGACTATGGAGTCACCAATGACTAGTGTGTCTGGCATTGTGTTTGGCCTTAAGGGCTGTGACTGTTTGACACTCTGACTGTGAGGTCTATGTGTTGCAGGTGTTGTGTTCTGAGGTGGTGGTTGTTTGGGTGTCTGCTTTGGTGGCCTCTGCTGTTTTGGTAGATTTTTGATCAGAGCCTCAGTATGTCTTTGTGTGTTTATGTGTATGATTTGAGGTTGTAATGGTACTATGTGAGACTGGGTCTATAGTGTGTGTGGTAACCTTCTCCTCCTGACTGGTCTTGCCAGTCCTAGTTGAGAGCTCAGCCTCCAGTTTGGCGATAGTTGCATCTCCGATGTATTTGTGTTTTGTGGGAGAAGTGATGGTTGTCTGTACCTGGGGCAATTGTAACTTTGCCTCAATATTCAGGTTCCATTCTGAGCAGGAAGGACACTAGCAACTGATCCCTCATATGCTAGAAGGATCTACAAAAACTTTTACAGATTGGGATTGGGTGACCGAAAATGGGGTTCTTCCTGTTGGGGTACTTCTATGTCTAGAGTGCCGTTTCAAGGTAAAGTACTGTAGGAGCAAGTGCTATTTTAAAATGTGAATAGTTACTTGGAGTCAACCCATGATCTTTTAGTTATAGGATAAGCTGATTAGATCAGTAGTATAGTTCGAGGAAGGTAGTTTTAAGGAAAATTTGAAGAGTGGACTTTAGGTAGCCGAATAGTTTAAACCTGCTAACCGGCCGCACTAGTGTGCAACAGTGGCCCTTAAATCCGCTTAACGCTGCTAGTGCCTCCATTCCTACCAGGGGCTGGAAAAGCTAGAAACTGGCCCAATGTCAATAAACTATCTTACTGGCTGAAACCTCACAAAACTGGACATTGCAGCTCAATGCTTCCCACTATGGTAAGCGGAACTTCCTCTCCCCCAAATAAGGCAAGGAAACAGTACACAGGAACTACAACCAAAGCCCAGGAATCAGCAACTCTGAAACTGGACTAAACTAGTAAAGCAGGAAAACAAGAGATATTTCCCTTTTCTTGTTAGGGAGAACAGGCAGAAACAGGTACAGGAAACACTTATAAATGCTATGAATCAGCTACTACAGCTTACACAGAAGAATTTGCTACAAATACAGTCAAATAGTAACAAACAAGGATTCCAAGTGCAATATTAAGTTAAATGCAGTAAAACAGCTTCAGTGTAACAGAAAGGCAGCTAAATACAGTCGCTAGGTATTCAGATGTTAAAGCAAAAAATTATCTTATCAAGAAAGTCCTATTCAGCTTGAAGGGCAGAGTCCAGCCGTTCCTCTAAGAGTGCAGACCGCATCCTTCCTAACGAAAACATTGGCCTGAAGCCCAAGTGCTTAAACCAGAACTAATACACTTTTAGAATAACAGACACTGAGCTCTCAATCAGCAGTTCCTAACCTAGAAGGATGTAGTGCCTGTCCTGCCACCACAGTGCAGGCCACAAACCTTCCTAATGTAAACAACTGGTCTGAAGCCCAAGTGCTTAATCCAAAACTTAGAAATGATAGCTACACTTTAATCAAGTTACTACCAGCAGTAATAAATACAACTGAATACTTTAAAATGCCTGGATTAGTGCTCAAGTTATACAAACAAAGCTAGATTCAGCAGGTCTGGATCTAGCTTTCCAACAGGTACCAATTTCAGTAAGAAGCAGTTCAAATATGCAGGCACTATAAGTTTAACCAGAAATTAGCTCAGAAGGACAGAGTCCAGCCTTTCTCCCAAAGAGTGCAGAAGCAACCCTCTTAATGTAAAATAACTGGCCTCAAGCCCAAGTGCTTAAACCAGAATTAATACACTTTTAGAATAACAGACACTGAGCCCTCAATCAGCAGTTCCCAACTTAGAAGGATGTAAGCTCCTGTTCTGCCACACAGTGCAGACCACAAACCTTCCTAATGTAAACTGGTCTGAAGCCCAGGTGCTTAAACTAAAAGGCTTACAATGAGTAGCCAAGCAGTAATAAATACAATTGAGTACTTTTAAGATGCTCAAGAGCAAAATAAAGTAAGAAAGCACAAATACAGTATATATATATATATATATAATTTTTTAAAGAGATGTCACAAAAAAAGAAAGCAGAAACTAAGCTGATTGGCCTTCTAAATGCTCCCTGTACTGGGTAGAATGAGGTAATGATAGACTGGGAGGAGTTCCCAGATCAAATTTACACTAGCGCAACTGCAAAGCCACCAACTATAAAAACACTATACCAACAGGGAGGGAGTGGGAAACAAACTGCAAAGTGTTACTCCAGCTGAAAAGCAGCAGTGAGCCTTTAAATGAAAGTTTTAAACATTTAGTAGCCATAGAAAAATTCAGTTTAACTGCAAAAAGTATCATAGACAAACTACCCAACAGATGCTTAATTAGGTAGGACAATTTCCAGTTAATACCTCACACAATAAAAGCTTTCTAGAAAAATACACAGTTAAAATTGTGCTATAAACAACAAAGAAATAAAGAACAAAATAAACAAAAGCCAGGATCTTGATGTTATATATGTAGCTTCTTGTGAGTGTCCTTCCTTCAAAAGCTCATGTAAAATGGCTGAACACTCACAACTGAGTTTCTAGGAACAGAAAGTTGAAACCTGAGACAGTTTTAAGAAAGAAATCTCAAAAGAACCAATGAGGTGCTTAGTCTAACCTGTAGTCCAGGAGACCTCAGTCAGCCAATGACCTCAAACAAGTCTCTCACTGAAATGCCTAATGCTTTGGCTTAACTAGATGTCCGTGAATTATGCTAAAAAGCCTCAAACACACCAAATAAGCTGAATATTGAATGTGCAAATATCCCACTACTTGAACAAACTGCAAAGTGTTACTCCCATCTGAAAGCTGCGTGAGCCTTTAAATGAAAGTTTTAAACAGCTAAAGGGGCCACTAGAAATAGAGTTAACTTCTTCAAGTTATCATAAACAAACAACCCATAAGTTGGTTATTCACTGAGGAGTCATGATGTCTGCATAATGATTTCATCTCTTCAGCATGATACCTGTTAGTTCAGCTTGCCCTTCCTTTACTGAAAGCCAGACTCATAGTTATTCGTCATTAAAGAAAGAAATATATTGAAAATATATACTGAAGGTATAACACATTGGAAATGTGCAGTGAGAACTTTACACGTGACCAAGGCTCATATACTTTCTCCCTACCTGTTCTTGGCCAGTTGTCACTAGGGATTAGAGACACTGATGCAAGGTTGTTACACATGAATTCATGGACCTACAGTGGTACTGCAGAAAAAGGGGTTTCCAGCGGTGCTTCATACATTTTTAGTTATGCATTACCAGTGTTCAGTTTGCCCAAGTACAGAACAGTGGCTTTACTACTCCTAACATGTTCCAGATTAGGTGTGTATGTCTACGTATTCATTGTCTATATGAAGCATTTCTCACAAAGTGTGGATATCTGACATTTGACATTGTGCTATAAACTGTACCTGGAAGCCATAGTGATACTGTTATGTGGTCTGATGCAGAGAGAAGGGGAGTTCTCATGATTGCACTGTAGTATATTTCATAGTTGTGTAAAACTGCCACACTGTGGTCTGAACAATAGTCAGTGAGAGCCATAATGCCTTACATCCATTTGGTGACTTGCCTTACTGTTATGTGATTTTCATTAACAGTGTGCTACACCTGTAAGGAAACCGGTAATGTAAAGCCAGATGGTATAGTAGAATAGTAATTGCACATATATGGCTGTCCATTTGATTTTAGCTACTTTCTGGTGACCTATCTATGCTAAATGTAACTGTTTGGTAACACAAAAACTAGGTAATTATTGTTGTGCATTTTTCTTTGGTTGAAAAAAACGGTTTCCTAAATGATTCTGCTCATACCTCATCTGATGCTGTTAAGATTCCTGTGAATATTCTAAGCCACTGTCTGTGACTTGGGGGTTCCCATGCATATGCATCACACCTTCTTCATCTTCTGTTGCAGAACAGTCAGTTGAAGTTGGTTATTCACTGAGGAGTCATGATGTCTGCATAATGATTTCATCTCTTCAGCATGATACCTGTTAGTTCAGCTTGCCCCTTCCTTTACTGAAAGCCAGACTCATAGTTATTCGTCAGGCTTCACAAGTTATGCAGTTGTAGATGCTAACGTAGCTGAAAGGTGTGTTATCTACATAATTGCTCTGGATTTTAACTTGAGAAAATGTCTCTTATTATCTTTGTTTTTATGCATTGTTGTTGCCATGGGCATTTGCTGGATTGCAAGAACTTTGATGTTTCAGCTCAGCTATTTAAACCCAAAGTTTGCCCTTTGCACCTTTTTTTTCTGAAGCCATAGCCCATTCCTGTGATACATGTGAGTTGGTGTTTGTGTATAATCTTAAAAAGTGTTGTCATTTCATTTGCTTTGCTGATGTTCCTGGGAAAAGGGGCCTCTCACGCTTGATCCCTGCTGTAAGAACTAAATTCATATGATAACTGAATTGCAACAGCCATGATTACAGAAAAACTGACTGTTGTGTAAGTTGTGTAAAACATACTGTTGGAGGTAGTCTGGTTTATCTAGCTTCTTGGGGGAATGTGTTACATTTTGTATATTGATGAATAGAAAAGTATGTTGTGGCAGCCTGCAAAAGAAAACCATTTTAAGAGTGAGGAAGAACAGTATGCACACTGTAACAGTGAGCGTAGGCAGCGCATAGCGTGAAGTAAAGAATAGTTGCTTCCAAACCATCTTACCAGCAAAGAATATGGGCACACAAAAGCAGTAGTAACTATAAATAGAAGGGGAGACATCAGTGGCATGCCTGGTGGGCAAATATGAATATTCATTATGATTAGATATGAATTTGCAGTCATAGCTAAATCTGTCAGTTGCCCAGATTAATTGTTATCTGTGTATGTTACGGCAATGTTTAGAGGAATATCTAGACCCCTTTACATTAAGGATTGCTAAAATCATGTTTGTACCATGACTTACTGTGAAAGTGCTATTCAGATGATAGCAGTAAGGAGAGAGATGAGGGAACAGTTTCAGAGGTACACCTGGCTGACTGCAAGCAACTCTGTTTGATATGTATTGTCATTCACATTAGCTGAACCTAGCAGGGCAGGAAATGTGAAACTCTTGCTAGCTGAGGGTGGGAATATAGGAGGATTAACTGCAAAAGTAACTGAAGCAAACCAAAGCTGAATGTGTAAAACTTATGAGTTGATAACGGTATTCTTATCTACTTGAATTACTTAACAAAGACCTACTCAGATTCTCATTAACCCCAGAACTACTACTATTTGCCTAGGTATATAACCTCTGTAAAACTGTATTATGTTCACTACTATATATACTGTATTTTCACTCTAATTTGGTGATCTTGGAGTTTTTCCCCCTGGGCCTCCGCTGAAAATGGACATGTATCCAGTTGGACTGTCCCGGTCAACAAATGTAAAATAAAATAAATAAATAAATAGTATTTTTTCTCGGCAATGAGCTGGCAGTTCTGGAAGCTTTTTTCACACAATGTGTAACATATCAGCAGGAAACACATTTGTAAAAGGCACTGTGTGACATTAAATAATACTTTTACTGAGACCTGTCAAAATTAGCTGCTGTTCTCTGTTCTTCTATTCTAAGTGAATGAAACTCTCATGTGACAGCCCAGCTATGGGCGCTGTATTCTCAGAAACAGTGGACTCACAGTGCATCATGGGAAGATTTTTCTTTAGAAGACAACAAACTCTCATCAGGATGGCTGCCCCCAGGAAGTAAGTCAGGGTTACAAACTGAATAACATTAGTAGTGATTACTTCTGTCTGGTACATACAGGTTTGCAATAAGCCTAACTTAAAGGAAAGTTAAAAAAATATAGCTTTTCCCGTAGTTGTCCTTTAAGCTGTTAGTTAGCTGCCTGAAAGGTCATACAAAGGGAATGCACTGTAACCTGCAATTATTTGTGTTAAATGCACTTTTGTTTTCCTTGCAGTACATCAGCTGTAAATTACAGTGAGGTTACATTTCAGAACGAAGTTGACTAGAATGATCAGTTTCAACAGCGGGGATTCAGTTTAGAATTCTGGTTCATGCCATCTTGACTGCCAGCATGTTAGAATTTAAGGATCGGTGTGTTTAAGGATCGGTGTGCTGCTACTGTAAGGTATTTTGAAAGTGATCCACCACTATTCTTGCCTTCATGGTTGTTGTGCCTCTTTCTGCTATTTTGTCATACTTACTTCATGGCCTGCAATAATTTTCCCTTTTTTTTTGTTATTTTACATTGTGCGATGCTCCATCCCTTGTAATTCTCTGTGGAATGCCCGCCGACATTTCATGTCATGTAAGGAATTCCAGTAAGGCTGTTAGTTCAGTGCACGAAAGCAATTCTAAGGCCTACGGTGTTTTTTAGCGGTAATATTCAAGTTGTTGCTTTAACTTCTGATGTTGGAGTTCTAAATCCTTAGGACGACCTTTATTTGAATACAGCAGGAAATTCAGAGGACAGATTTAATGTTAATAAGCCTGTGTGACATCTGTGCTGTAGTGAGAAGTAACAAATAGTACAGGTTCCACTAAGATAGAACGGACTTCTTCTGTTGTTGATTAATAAATTAATATTTTTTAAACCGTTAAATGCATTGCTTTCATTTTATGGTCACACTTATTGTTATCTCTTCTGTTTTTAACAGCAGGGTACTGTTGTTTTTGTTAATGTTTTGAGTGGCACCATTGTGTGTGGGTAAAGTGTTTTGTTTTGTAGTTAGGGAAGGAAGCTCATGAATGGTATGGATATGTCTAAAAATTAGCTATAAATATGAAAACAGGAATGAGCAAAATAATGATGCACATTAGTCATCACAGAAGCTGGGGTTTCTCACGTTGTTACACAGACAAACACACACACAAAACACACAGTTGGTTTTAGGCAAGAGAATGAAATTTCATGCATTACTTAAATTCTTCTGTATGTAATGCAATCTGGGGGGGGGGGTTGTATGTATTTTATATAGTGTGACTGAAAGAGGGTGGCATTATTGTAGTGCTGGGAATAGTTCATGGAGATAGATTGTGATGTGTGCATATAGTAGTCATGTATGAAGTATGCAGCAGTATTGTGTTAAAGTTCTGCATGCATGTGTAAAAACCCAGTCAAGGACATTCTGCAATATTTTGGACAATTATGAGGTATACACAGCACAACTATCTTAATATATTGGCCTAGACTGCCAAAAACAGTACATAAATGAGTAGCTGTTTCCAATAAAACAAAAACACATGACACTGGTCATGCCATTTTTACAAATGAACTATAACAAGCATGGGGCTGCCAGCATCACAGCACACTGGTACCATTACACAAACTAGGAAATAATTCCTTGAAAAGTAGTACAATGGAAAATAGATAAAACACCCAATGCAGTACTGATTAGATTATAAAACTGAATGTGAATACATTTAAATTATTTTTATCCTTTTCACAGTTAAAACAAGAGCAAGTCTCAGGGGAAAAAAAAGCCTGCCATGCTTTAGTATTTCTATCTCTACTCAAACACTCTTTACCTAACATAACATCATGCTGGGGGGGGGGGGGGTTTAGTTTCAAAGAAAAATAAGTTTCAGAATGCCAATGAAAGGTCTATCTTGACAATTTCAGCTAGGAAATGTATAATTTCACCTCCAGAGTAAGTAACAGCGCTGTTATACAACGCCCCCCCATTAATATTCCAAAAAGTGCACGCTGATTGGTCAGCATGCACATTGTAAATCAGAGTTATAGTAATGGAAAAAGGTCCAGTCGCCCGGACTTTTTCCATTTGTATAACTCTGTTTTTTTTCAGCAACGGAGAACGCAAGATCTCCGTTGCTTTTTACACACTGTCTTGCTATGTTAAATGAGTTTAACATAGCGAGACAGCTTTAAAAAAGTAACGGAGATCTTCCTATCTCCGTTGCTTTTTTTAAAGGTGTCTTGCTATGTTAAATGGGTTTAACATAGCGAGACAGCTTTAAAAAAGCAACGGAGATTCTCCGTTGCTTTTTTAAAGTTGTCTCGCTATGTTAAACTCCTTTAACATAGCGAGACAGTTTGTAAAAAGCAACGGAGATCTTGCTTTCTCCGTTGTTTTTGCCCACAGCTCTGATGTACTGCGTAAGCATACACATGCGCAGTACATCAGAACTGCTGCAGAATACCAGACAGCTGCAGACGGGCAGCAAGGAGGCATTATACAATGCCATTATTTAAGAAAAGTAATTATTTTTTTTCTTAAATAATGTCATTGTATAATAGCAATAACCCTCTTCTAGGTGTGGGTAATGCTGGATTTACCCAAGGTTGCCTTTGTTTGGCCACTCGGGCTTCGCCCTTGTGACCAAACCACACCAACCGTGGGTAAATCCAGCATTACCCACTCCCAGGTGTGGGTTATTGCTATATTGTAACCCATGCAAAACAAGAACACTTTGTGTGACAAATCACTTTAAAAGATTCTTACTGTTTAGGATTTATGACCGTGAAAATTTAGGTTAGCAAACATGGTTTTAAATTTTGCTTCCCTGATGGAAATCTGTGGTACAAAGATACATATTTTTCAACTTTTAGCACAGGAAAAAAGGACAGACTCAAAATTAAGGAGCTTCAAGGTCCCAAATCATCTTAAATAATTAAAACATTAACTGTTGCATTAATGTACATTTTTTGAGATGTAAGGAGTGTGGAACTTAAATTTTGTTGGTCATCATTTAGTGACTGTAATCTTCAAACATTTATGAGAAAAATGAAAATTTTGCAAGAGAAAGGGTAATAAAGGTGGTATTGGGGATGGCCAAGGGACATCAGCATATGATATTTATGTCTGCATTGTAGTTTTTGACTCCGTGGCTGTTAAATGGACAGTTTTAAGAATATTCTAAATTTGTTGTAATGATCTGCAAGTTGAGAATTTTTTATGCAGGTGGTATCACCATTTGTTTATTTGATGGAGTGAGGAGGGGGTGTAGATTGATACAGCAGTCAGTTGCTGCCTTTCTAGTGATACATGGGAGGTTGTCGTAGCACCTGAGCACAGAAAGAAGGAGAATGTAATTCCATTTTATAAAAGTACGAGTGAGGGACGTACTAAACTACAAGTTGGTCAGATTGACTGCAGAGGTTGTAAGGGTGGTAGAAGTCACTTATAAAGTTAAGAATGAGTGCACAGGACATTTGTATGCATGAGTCAAGACTATATAGATTCCTAAAATAAAGCCTGCCAGACAGTTTAGTACTTTCATAATTACTTTTTCAGAAAGTAACAATACACAATTCTCAAACAGTTTAAAAAGTAAAAATGTGTTATATGGCAAACCAGTTACAGCTACCCTTTATCTTAATTATCTACCCAAATAATTAAAGCAATTTAAAGTAAAACATATACAGTAAATACAATATAATGTACTGTATGTAGATTTCAGTTTCAACAAACTTGTAATGCTTGCACTATCGTTTAGCCCTGACTTTACAGTGGCATTACATTTAATCTGTGACATCATCTCTTTCAGCTTTAATAAGTAGTTTAAATGCCCCAGTCTTTCATTTCCCTGGACAGCTTCAATAAAAAGAATGCAAGTTTCTTCAAATTATTGTATTCAGTAGAGTGTACATGTAATTTATTTAGTGACATTTGATTACCGGGAAAGATTAAATGGATAGAAGACCATTTTCAGCAGAAGCCAGGGGAGAAAAGCTCCAAATTATTGCAAAACATTTTAAGAACAATAATTTTACAATGTTCAAAAACATCTGCAGTTTAAATAATTTAGACATAATATAAAAACATTGGTTAAGAATCATTTAATATTTAGAGAAATTTTAGGCAGTTTGTAGAGAAATTAAAGGTAAGTTAATCTAATACAAATAGGAACTGCAATATGAAGTGAGGGAAAACAGGCTTCTGGTATATTTAGAGAGAAACTCAGGGGAGAGAATAGATAGCAGTAAGGAAGTAAGTGAAGAAAGGAGAGTAAGAAGGTATAATGAATGAAAAGGCACTTGCTCACAGTTAGGTATATAGTTTATCGTAGCTTTGAACAAGAACAAAGCCATATTTTAGCTAGGGAGCCTTTCAAATTGGTTTTGAAAGATGGGAAAGAGGATATAGACCTGATGGATGGAAGTAAGGAGTTCCAGGCCTTAGCAACCTTGTAGAAGTACAGACAATGCCCAGCAGGTTTGCTAGATTTGTAGACAGGAGTTTTTAGTCACTGGATTGCAATGACCAACTGGGAACATAGCTGTGTAAAATGTTTTTTAATGCTGGACAGGCAGATGGATGATGGGTAATTTTCTAGGTGGCAAAAAGTTGTGTATATGTTAGTTGATGTGGCAGTTCTAACCAATTTAGGCTTTTCATTGCTATACAGTAGTGGGTTCTGAAAGGGGCTTGTGCTGCAAATTAGCAACACTGTTATAGCATTGTTAAAGTTTTAATTTTTGTGAAGCCTGGAGATTAGTAAGGACGGGAGCTCCATAAAGAGGAGTGGGGTGTAGATAAGTAGTGGCAAGTGTAGTTTTAGTTGCATAGGTGAGAAAGTTTTTGGCTCTGTAAAGCATCCCTGGTCTTTGATGATTTTTTTTCTTATGCAGTTTTGTATACGCAGGTCAAATGTAAGATTATCATCCACTATCACCCCTAATAATTTGCTACAAGAATTGACTTCAGTGGCTGTATTATCAGTAGAGAGGACTTTACATTTTGTTTTTTCATCAGAGAGGGATTTGGGGTGGGGGGGGGGGGTAGTAGTTTGGTCTTTTTCCATTTGAGCATGAGTTGAGTTACAAAGCCATGTTTCAGTGGCTGTTAAAGCTTCCTGGGTAATTTTTTGGAGGTGTACAGTGTTGTTAGATGTGCAAATGAGAGTGGAATCATCTGTGTATTGTATTAGGGTGGCCTGTTGTATGGAAGTGTAGAGGGTGTTGGTAAAAATGTTAAGGAGGTGGGGACCAAGGATAGAGCCTTGTGGTACGCCACTGGTTACTGGGAGGTAGAGACCGTGGAATGCCATTTTACTGACTGATAACCTATTGGACAGGTAGCTTTTGAACCACAGCAGAGTGGGCTGAGAGAGACCTAGTGAGGACATTTGAAGTACACGTTTGTTGTGACAAACTGTTGAAGACTTTAGAGAAGTCTAGAAATGAGGAAGAGACTAGTTTGCCATTATCTGTAGTTTTATTGACAGTATCTATATAGGTTAGAAAGTCAGTGCTAGTACTGTGGGAAGGACAGAAGCCATGTTGTGTAGGGGATAATAGTTCTTCCTGTAGGACATAGTCTAGCAATTATTTTTGAATACTTTTTTCAAGTATTTTGGTAAGGGGAGATAAGATTGCTATAGATCTAACGTTATTAATTATTCCTCCTTTGTGCAGAGGGGTAATGTGTGACTTTTTCTAGAGAAGGAACATGGAATTCCTGGATTGATCTATTTGTAGGGGTTGAGACAGGATAGGCAGTGCTATTGGCTGCTATTTGTAGGTACTCCCTCTTAAGGTCGTCAGCTGAAGAAGATCACAGTTTGTTTGAGTAGTTTTATGCAGGATGTGTTACATTTAGGCTTAGTAGTATATAAGTGCTCATATATTCTGTCAGTTACTTTTCTATCCATTTTTGCCTGTATAAAATGCAAGAAAACTTAGCCAGTTGTTATAGTATCTGAACTGTAGTTAGTTTTGCCATTTAGGCTTAAAGCTTCCTTCTAGTGATGGAATTAAAATAACATAAAATAACAGCATCTGTATTAACATTTGCAAAATGCAGAAGTCATATTACTCATTTGTTAATGTAAGGCCCTTGCAGTTATCCTTTTAAGTTGCAGTTTTGTTTGTTAATGAATAGTTGCGTAGACCCTCACAAAAGGATGCAGGTTAGGATTCCACTTACTACTCTTCTTGTTTGTAACTTTAATGCCCTTTCAGTTATGCTGAATACGTTACTGAGCAGGCTAGTTAGTAATTCTTACTGCCCTGCTCACTGCCCATATTATTGAGGTTGCCCTGACATAAACTGGGTAATACTCTGTCCTTTTTAACTCTTCACATAGTCTAAAATGTTTTCCAAAAATGCATATCTGCAATCTATCATAACAAACATACGGTTCAGTTTCCCAAAGTAGTCATAAAAGATATCTGCAAAAATCGTTCTAGAAAGAAAAATAGTTTGCCCTTTAGTAACACTTTTTTCTTAAAGGGTGGGCATTGTCTGCGTGCAAGTAAAAGTTGGAGAAAGTCAATATGTTCATCATAAATCACTGCTGCAGTAGCTTTAGCTGTATGGTTATATCCTGCCAAGGACATAAGTCAGCCACTCTTCCAAAGCCTTTGGCTCCCGCCGCACATGCATCCAGGCTACTGTTTGGTCAAGCTCCTTCGGGAGAAAACAACAGCATGAGCAACAAACAACTTCAGTACGTTCTTGCCCTGTGAGAGAGTGATCCACATGGGCTTCAGGAGATAGACGGCCAGCTTCTGCGTTCCACTGTTGTGCAGATAAGTTCCCTTTGGAGTCAGGGAGTTCCTTCCACACATTTTAGTTTTGTTAGAAATTAGTACTGGATCTTTTTTAAGAATGCTAGCATTTTCACTCTATATACTATTTTGACAGTATTATCTCATCTGGCAGGATATTTTACCAAGGACTGTCTATGATTATGTATTTTGTGAGAAAAGTGTGCTGATTTTGAACTAATTTGTATTTTTATTGGGAATTGTGTGTTTTTAAAAAAACTTCACTTTAAGTACAATGAGAAATCTAAACCCACTGAGTTTATCAGTAACTCCACCTCCTTCCTAAAATTTACCACTTCTGTCACCTCAGAGTCACTGCAGTGCCTTGAGATGACTGTCACTTCCATCAGCTTGGAGTCGGTGCAGTTCTTTAAGACTGTCAGTATTAATAAAGACAGAGGAAAATTACTTAGTAACTTATACAGGAAACCAACAAGAGTGAACTTCTTACTTCACAGGGAGAGTATGCATTCAGTAAACACTTTGTACAATGTAATAAAATCACAAGTCTACAGATTAACACGCATTACCACAGGTTTGGCCCCATTTCTCAGAAATATGAATGATCTTGAAAATGATTTCTTAACCAGAGGATATGAATTGAACATGTTACATATGATCCTGGATCCCATTAGAGATTCTAAAATTGACCCTATATGGAATATGCCTTTTGGTAGAATTATGCAACGAGGCCACCCTAACCCAAAAGAAGAAAAATGTAAGGACAGTTGCATTCTAACTTGCATCTGTGATTTCAATACAATTAAAGCCATTATTAAGGAGAACTGGGCCATCCTCACTGAAAATCAGCAGATTGTAAGGGTTTTAGGAGATCACATTACTTTTGTATATGTAAGTAGCAGAAGCATATGTAGCTTTGTGGAAAAGAAAAATATGAAACACCAGGATGATGAGCACTAAAATCTGTGGGCCACCTACCTGTACTTTCTGTAAGTACTTGATGGAGTGCAACTCATTTGAGTGCCCCTGTCTTAAAAAGATGGCGAAATCTTCAGCAGGTGGTAACTGTAATCCTGAAAAAGTTGTATATAGGGCCATGTGTAATGACTGCCCTGCATTTTATGTGGGTAACACTATGAATAAACTGAAAATGAAGACTTCAGGTCATCTTTCAGACACAAATGCCAGAGGAACTCCTTATCCACACACTTATTAGAACACCCCAGACATTTAAATGCATCATTCTGGACTGTGGGGAGATGGATGAGCTTGAAGGGGATGTCACTGGTGTGTTTGAGAAAAAAGAATTATGCTGGCAGCTGAAATTAAATGCATTCAGAAAACCAGGACTTAACTATTATTGTTCTATTGAGTATGTTGAATTTACATAAGCTGCCACACAATCTGTAAAGGTTTTTGGGGGGATTTTTGAGGAAATATTTTTATGCAGTAAAAATAAAAAATGATGTCTTGTATGTGTATAAATGTTTATATGTTTAATTACTTTAACCTCAATTCTGCTTTGATTAGCTTTAGTACACTCGTACATCACACCAGAGATTTAAATGGTAAATTCAAAACACACTTTTTTTCCCATGCCACTATTAACATGAAATATTGGTATAATTCCCCCATTTAGCATACTGGTGCACATTCATCCACACACCTGCACAATTTTATACATTACTAGTTTACTTCATCCACTATTTGTGTGGTTTTTCTACCTGTTTTCACTGAATAAACATGCTTTTGTGGCTGTAAACATGAAAACTGCCACAGTTTTGTAACTGCAAAGCACTGACATTTTTTTCTGAGTTGTAAATAATATTTTTTCTACATAATTTTTTCCTGAGCTATAAATAACTTTTTTATACACACAAGATATGATTAGACAGCTGTATGTTTATAGTGTTCTAGTTAAATGTTTATGGTTAGATAGCTATGTGTGATGTTCTTCATCCCACATTGCTGCAGTCCTAACACTTGGGTAGTCCGCTGTCCCAGTCGGCCCGAATAGCAAAGTATAAGGCTGACGTCGGTCAAGGCGCATTAGTCTGACGTCAGGACGTCAGGGTACAAATGCGCATGACCGACGTCATATCCTCAGTCTTTTTTGCCGCATGGTCCGATGCAGAAGCAATATTGCGAGTGCAGGTTGGCGTTCTGAAATTTTCTGAAGTCGGAGTTTCAGACCGAATCAAAGTTGGCTAAGTACCCGTTGGGGAATATTTTGTTTTTCTTGCCTCAGTATTTAACCGGATGTCAGAAAAAGTGAATAACTGTATTTCTTGTGGGAAACAGATACCTCATAGGGATTACCATACCTTGTGTATACCTTGCTTAGGGCCTGAGCACGACGTTGTTGGATGTCGCTCTTGTGCTAGATTTAACAAACGCACTATAAAGAGAAGATTAGACTGTGCCAGGTTAGTTTTTGGGAAGCGTTGTAATTATAAAATGCCGTCGGATGCTCCGGCCGCTTAAATCTAAAAAGCGCAAGGACAAAGCAGCTAAGCCTAGGTTGGAAGAACCGTCTGTCCCGAACGTCGGTGGAGCCGGAGGTTCTGCCAGAAGTTTCTTTGGAGTCTCAGGGAGAGACTTTACTGTTACAAGATGTGTCCTCTCAGGAAGCAGGCCAGGCTGAGGGGGCTTCTCAGGTAGCTGTTCTCCCCTCCCTTCCTAAGGTGGTTAGGCCCTCCCCTTCTGTTCCCAAGGCTTCTTCGAGAGGCAGGCCAGGTTTAACTTCTGTGGGTGTTTCTCCTAGTTCTTCAGGGTCTCTGCCTAAGAAACATATGCTTAAAATGGCAGAAGATTTGATTAGTATGATTAGAGGTTCTATGCCCCCTCCTGATAAGAGGCCTAGGGTGGAACCTGAGCTTGAGAGTTTTGAGCAATGTTCGGAGGCTTCTGAGTCTTCGGCTGAAGACTTACAGGAGTATCCTCCTTATTCTGATTCTGATGTAGATGATTCTACTCCTTCGGCTTCTCCTCCTGAGGATTTTTCTTTCAGAGACTCTTCATTCCATGAGGGAGCATTTTAAATGGGAAGGTCAAGATTTCTCTGATTCCAGGAAAAGGCTTAGCGAATTTTTGTTTTTACCCCAGCATAGGCCTTTGGCTATACCTCCTGTTCTGGATGTGGTGGAAGATGTTTTTGCAGAGGCTTCCCTGAACCCTGATTCTTTGCCTCCTGCCCCAGTTAAACCGGATAGGTATTATAGGGTGCCTGAAGCTCATAAGTATCTTTTAAGAGTCCTAGGGCAGACCCAGAAACTGTTTCTCAGGGGCCTAAAGGTGTTAAGGCTTCTGTTGTTAAAAATCCTGTTCCTCCTGATAAAGAGGCAAGGGCTTTGGATAGATGGGGAAAGAAGGTGTATACTTCTTCCACTTTAGCCATGAGGGCTTTGAATTGCCAGTTTCACATGTTAAAATACCAAAATTATCTCCTTTCACAATTGAAGTCTAAGGTGGATGCTCTGGCGGAAGGTATTGAGTGTAAAGAGTTGCAGGCTTTAGTTCATGTTTCTGAACAGGTGGGTAAGCATTCTTTGCAATGTGGTTTTGATGCTGTACAGGCCTCTTCGAGGGTGGCTGCCACTGGTTCTGTTCTTCGCAGGCACGCCTGGCTGAGGGATCAGAATTTGGCTGAGCATGTTAAGACAAGGATTTTGGATGCCCCGTTACAATCTGATGTGTTGTTTGGTTCGCCTGTGGAAGCAGTTTTAAAGAAAATGGAGGACGAGGCTAAGTCTATGCAGACTGTTAAGGATTTTTTGCAGGTTCAGCCTCCGAAGTTTAGTAGAAATTGGCCTACTAAGGGGTGGACATATCCTTCTTATGATTCCCAGTCTAGGGGTAGGTCTAGACGTGGTAGGGGCAGAGCTCAAGGTTCTTTTAGGCCTAGAACAGGGAGTTCACCTGCTCAGTCTTCTGGTGAGGGCAGGGGTCAGTCCTTTCGTAAACAGACCCAATGACCTGCCTTTTCAGCTGCCAGAGCCTTCTCATCTGGCAGCACCTTTGGGAGGAAGGCTGGCACTTTTCAAAGAAAATTGGAGTTTAATTACCCAGGACAGATGGGTATTAGATATCATTCACCACGGTTACAGGTTTTATTTCCATACTTTGCCTCCTTTCAAAGGCATGCCAGACATTCCGCCTCTACAAAGAAAAGAGGCTCACAAGCAAATTTCTCTGTTGCTCCAAATAGGGGCCATTCAGCCGGTTCCTGTGCCAGAAAGGGGCCTAGGATTTTATTCTCGCCTGTTCCTAGTACCAAAAAAGGGGAACACGTGGAGACCAATTTTGGATTTATCTATCCTCAACACTTATCTGGACATTCCCAAGTTCAAGATGTTGACGTTACAACAGCTTTTACCTCTGCTGGGAAAAGATCACTGGATGGTAACTTTAGATCTCAAGGAGGCTTATCTTCATGTGCCTATCAGACTAAGTTGCAGGAAGTATCTGCGTTTTCGAGCTGGGAATTCTCATTATCAGTTCTCTGCATTGCCCTTTGGCTTATCTACTGCACCCAGAGTATTCACAAAAGTTCTGGCTCCAGTGATAGCTTACTTCAGGATAAAAGGCATACAAATCTATCCTTACTTGGACGACTGCCTGATTCTGGCTCAAGAAAAGGAAGACCTTTTTCAACATTTGGAATATGTGATAGCAGTGCTAAGATGCCTGGGGTATTCTGTGAACGAAATAAAGTCCAGTCTAGTACCCTCTCAAGACATGTGCTTTCTGGGTGTGAGACTGAATACAGCAGCCCAGATGGCCTTTTTAACCCCGGACAAACAAAATAATCTGTCTCTTTACTTCCATCAACTATCTCTTCAGTCCGGGCTGACTGCAAGGACAGTCCTTCAAGCCTTAGGGTTCATGGCATCTTGTATTCTGGTGCTTCCCAATGCCAAACTGCATATGAGGAAGCTGCAATGGTATCTCAAAATGTATGGACACAGCACTGCCAGGATTTGGACACTGTCATTCAAATAATACCTTGCATTCAAAGGGAATTTTTGTGGTGGGCTCAGGAATGTCACCTAAACAAGGGACTCTCTGTGACCCGGCCAGAGGCGAGTCAAATTCTAACGACAGATGCCTCAGACATAGCTTGGGGAGCTCATCTGAATGGAAAGTGGATACAAGACAAGTGGCCTGCCAGACTACAGCATCTACATATCAACATGAAGGAGATGTTAGCAGTCCAGTTTGCATTAATGGCTTTCAAGGAGTTACTTCTTCCAGGGCAGGTGTTGATTCTAACAGACAACACAACTGTCATGTGGTATATCAACAAACAAGGGGGAACTCATTCTTATCCTCTATGCAGGCAAGCAATGATTTTGTGGGAGACTGCGCTCAGCTTGCAACTAAATCTTCAGGCAAGGTTTCTGCCGGAGCACAGAACTCCTTAGCAGATGTGTTAAGCAGGCAAATCATGGATCCCCACGAGTGGAAACTGGATCTTCATGTATTTGAAAATTGACAGTGTCATGGGGAACTCCAGACATAGATCTGTTCGCTTCTCCACTAAACCACCAGCTGCCAAAGTTTTGCACGAAAAGGTTTCATCACACAGCTTGGAAAGTGGATGCTCTTTCTTTCAGTTGGAAAAATCTTCATGTGTATGCCTTTCCACCTCTGCCTCTCCTCCCAAAGGTACTCCTAAAGGTCAGACAAGACAAGCCAAGGATGATTTTAATAGCTCCAGATTGGCCTCGGCAACACTGGTACCCATTACTGAGGAGTCTGGTAAGGAAGCCTCCATGGCCTTTACCTTTGATTCCACACCTATTGTCTCAGAGGGACGGTCAGCTGCTCAATGTCAAGCTTCACTCTCTTCATCTAACAGCCTGGCATATTCTGTTTTGAAACACAACAGGTCTCAGCTTCCTCAACAAGTTTTGAATGTGATTATGGAAGCCAGAAGACCTAGTACAAGGAAAGTGTACGCAGAAAAATGGAAGAGATTTTTATTTTGGAGTGCAGCAAAGGATTTGGAGGTTTCTGAGCCTAATTTGAGTGTGGCTCTTCAGTATCTTACTGAGTTATTGGACAAAGGTTTGTCTTTCTCTTCCATTAAGATTCATGCTGCAGCGATTTCGGCTCACTATGATTGTGACCCACCATTGTTTTCTCATCCTTTGTTCAAGCAATTTCTTAGAGGGGCAAAGAATATAAGACCCCCACGTAGAGCTCCTACTCCTGCTTGGGACCTCAATTTTGTGTTGGAGAAACTTACTCTACAACCTTTTGAGCCTGCGGCTACTGCTGAATTGAAATACTTGTCATGGAAAACTGCTTTTTTGTTGGCCATTACTTCTGCAAGAAGGGTGTCTGAATTGCAGGCCCTTATGGCGGTTGAGCCTTTTTTGATTTTCCATAAGGATAGGGTATCATTACGTACTAATCCTTCCTTTATGCCTAAGGTGGTCTCTAGTGTGGCTTTAAACCAAACTATTCATTTGCCTACTTTTTATGCAGATCCCCAAAATAAGGGGGAAAAGATTTTGCACACTTTAGATGTACACAGGCAGTTGCGTTATTATTTAAGCAGGACTGAGGATTTTAGGCAGTCGCAGCAGTTGTTTGTTTCTTTTGCTTTGAGTTCTCAGGGCAAGCCTGTGTCAAAACAAACTATTTCTAAGTGGATTGGGTGTTGCATTGCATTTTGTTATTCCCATCATGGCAAGGAGGTTCCAGCTGGGATTAGGCCTCATTCCACTAGGGCTACTGCCACTTCAACAGCATTTCTAAGGGGGGTGGCAACTAAGGATATTTTAGAGGCAGCTACTTGGAGTTCAGTGCATACTTTCTCTAAGCATTACCACCTGCCCCTCTATTCTAAATCTAGGGCTGGTTTTGCCACGGCTATTTTGCAGGGCATGTTGACAGCTCCAGCTTCTTTATGATTTGCCAGCCTCCCTTACCTCTGCTTTGGGATTCTACCCAAGTGTTAGGACTGCAGCAATGTGGGATGAAGAACATAGTACAGTTTTGTACCTACCATAAATGTAGATGTTCGAAGATCCACATTGCTGCAGTCCAATTTACCCTCCCTCCTTCCCCTCTGTGTTTAGGGGTGGTTGTGTGGGTGGGGTTGTACTTCTGTAAATTTGTATATATTGTGTATATATTTGGTGCAGGAGTGTTTGGTGTTTTTTGGTTTTGGCCTTATCTTTTTAGGGTCTTCTGACATCTGGGGCAAGAAAAGACTGAGGATATGACGTCGGTCATGCGCATTTGTACCCTGACGTCCTGACGTCAGACTAATGCGCCTTGACCGACGTCAGCCTTATACTTTGCTTTTCGGGCCGACTGGGACAGCGGACTACCCAAGTGTTAGGACTGCAGCAATGTGGATCTTCGAACATCTACATTTATGGTAGGTACAAAACTGTACTTTTTCTTGTATCAATCTAGTTAGCTCTTTTTACTTATCTAACTGTCTATATGATTTTAGTTCTTGTCACAGACCTGATGAAAACTTTATTTCATTACTTAGCCGAAAAGGATTTTAATCAGTCTTTTTATGTGTATGTTATGCTTTTCTTAATACCTGATGTGGGAATGTGAGTTGTAAATAGATAAGTAGTGTTTTTCTCAACTAGGATTTAGTTTGACCTAATCAGTAGTAGTATGTGTGGGTGGGTACTTGCTGTTCTAAAATGCATTTTTTACGGCTGTTTATATGGTTTGCCTTGAATAGGCTGGCTTAAAATTAAACAATATGTATATTTTCCACAGCTACTTCTAAGTGGATAAAAGCTGATATGTTTAGCATTGTAAAATGTCTGATTTTTGTTACTGAGCTTTGCTTGTCTATGATGAATAAAGGCTTGTTGCTTTGGAATACTACCTGCTTTTCATAATTTTTTGGGAATTATTGTGACTGAGCTCGTCAATGACATTTTAAGACCACTGGTTTCTCTCTTTTATTTTTATTTAATTTTTTTTGTTGTGTTTTAACGAGACTGACAACTTACCTGTCAATTTAACTCCTTCCCCCACTACTTACTGGGGACCAGCTTTCATTCTTAGGTGTGACATGGAACAACTTACCAGCACCTCAGTTCCTTTTCCCTCAGTACTGAAAAAAAGAAAACTGCCAAAGAGCAGTTATAGACACAGAGGGCTCAGTCAGTGCCTCAGCCACTAGTGGGGTGTCTGTGTCACAGCCTCAGTTTTTTTTTTCTCAGACCACTCACTTTTTTTCTCCGGGGCCCTCTGGTGTCACTTCTTCATCCACTATGGGCCATGGGTTAGCCACATCATCTGCATATATTTAGCTGCCCTCAGCAGGCATGGGAGAGGCACTTTCTTTGGTCATAGCAGTTCCAGTGGGGAGTGCATCCCTGTGCAGCTGGGGGAAGAGACCTGTTCCCACAGATGTTTCTGTTCGTGAGTTGGTCCCCTTCTGGGATGCCCCTAGAAAGAAGAAACATAAAAAGTTAAACCTTTCTTTCCTGTTGATCTGGAACAATTTCTTTGGCTCTTCAAAATGACCAGAATATTTGTGAAAAAAAAAAAACGGTCAGCTCCTTCAAAATTTTGAGGTTTCCCTATTAGATGAATAGGATAGTAATAGGGACAAGGGTGGCTTCTATTTTTTCTGCCCATATCGCAGACTGATTCTGAGGAAGGTGTTTCCTCAGTGTCTTTGGAAGAATTTTCTTTTTTTCTGAAACCGTTTCTAGAATGAACAATACGGTTCAGGGAGAGCAACCTGAAATTCTGTCATCACTGAGAAAATATTACATGGCTCAAGTGGATATTCTGCCAAACACTCCTGTTACTCATATTTTGCCGGCCTTGGAATATATTTTTATGTGATCTGCAGTATGCCTGAAAGCCACCCTGCAGTCCCTAAAAAGGCAAATGTGTTTTGTAAAGTTCCAAAGTCTCAAAAGTATTTTATCATTCCAGGTTTTACCATGCAGCTCTCTCTCCTTCTAGTCCAGCTGCTGATAAACGTCTTGTTAATACTGCATCTTCTAGTACAGATAAAGATGGAAACGTTTTTGACAGAAATAGAAAAAGCCTTCTTCTACTGCCTTAGCCTTTAGAATCCTGCATTATCAGGTTCATATGTTGACTTGTTTTAATAATATAAAGGACCTTTCTGCCTGCTTAGAAAGTAGGTCTTATCTGAATTATGCTGTTTCTACTGTATCACAAATAGATAAACATTCTGTAAAGTTTATACATTGTGCTGACTTTGTGTCCAGTGCAACTACTACTGTTACTGTGATGAGACTTTTCACTTGGGTTCACAATCGGAGGTTTTCTGAGGATATCAAATCCAAAATCTGATATTCTGCTTTGGTTAATAAGGCTTTATTTGGGTCTTCCTCTATCCAGGTACTCAAACAATTTGATGAGAGAGAAGCTCATTCAGGAGGGTTTCTAAACATTTTCATCCCTTCTTTTCTAAGGCTTCAAAATCCTACATTTTTTTTCCCAAAAAGCAAAACAAGTAAACCCAACATTTTAAAAATAAGTGGCAGGAATGTTCTAACATAAAAGAAGGAACATTCCAGAAGAAAAGAATAATCCAGCAGTATTGAATGACTATTTCTCCCTCTCCCTCCCTCCTCTGCCTGTCTTGCAGAAACTGGTTCTTCATTTTCTACATGGCAAAAAACTATCTTAGCCAAAGCCAAAAGTGTTCTAGAAGTTTTAGAGGAGGGCTATGGATGGCACTGTGAAAGCCCTGCTGTGGTAGCCCTCGGCCGGCCCGTATACCAGAGTCCATGTTTTACAGCGTCAGCTGCTGTCACTTGCTGTCTGACGTCAGGTCGTCAGTGCTGTAAAGGAAGGCGGCCAATGCCATTTCATCATTCTTTCTTGCTGTGGAGCCTGTAGCAGAAGCAGTTCGCAAGTGTGCCGGTCGGTCGCTACCAGTGTTTAAATTACAACTGAAAACATCTAAAGCTAAGTACCTCGTTGGGGATCCTTTTTTCTTGTACTAACCAACTTCTGAAAAAGTTAACAATTGTCTCGCCTGTGGAAAGTAAATACCACACTGAGACTTCTGTTCATACTGCGTCACTTGTTTAGGCCCAGACCACGACGTCTTCTGTTGCCGGTTCTTTGCCCTCTCTAATGTGAGAAGCATTTGTTGTAGAGCTCTTATTGTAGCCAGGTATTTTCGTCTTCCATCTTCACATTCCGAAATGGCGTCCATCAGCCAACAATCCGTAGACTTTCCGAAAAAAACTTAAGGATAAAGATAGAGACAGACCCCACAAGGCTAAGCCTTCAGATGACTCTAATAGGTCATCAGTTCTCTAGAATTCAGTGAGGTGCCTTCACAGCCCTTGATGCCTGGTTCAGTACCTTCGCAGGCCTCTACTGAGACCCTTTTGAAGTCTGGTATGCCACAGAAATTTTCTTTGTCTTCCTAGCCTTTGGTTGTCTCTGCCTTGGTTGGGTCTGGAGCCATGACCCAGGCACCAGCTTCTGAGGAGGTCTTCCGCGCTACAGATTCTAGACAAAAACAGATGTTTTCTCCACTGACTACCGTTGCTGTCAGACCGATGGATACTCTTAGGCCCAGAGGCAAGGCCACTCCTAAGAAAACTACCTCTAGCCACCATTTTACTCCTGCTCCACCACCCCAAGCGCAAATGCTTAAAATGGCTGAGGACCTTATCACCCATATCAGGGGTAGTCAGGCCACTTCTTCTAAAAGGAAAAGAGACCTTTCTCCTGAAACACTGATAGAACAGGATTCTGAGGAGTCTGATTATTCAGTTTTTGAAGAGGAACAACAACTTCTGACTGCTTATGAGGATTCAGATGCAGAGGAATCCATTCCTTCTGCCTCCCTTCCAGAAGATCTTTCCTTTGGGGAAACCCTTCACCCCCTCAGGGAGCATTTCCACTGGGAATCCCAAGACTTCCCTCAGTCTAAGAAAAGACTTAGAAAGTTTCTAAACCTGCCCCAGCACAGACCCTTGGCCATCCCTGCAATCTTAGAGGTGGTTCATGTCATGATGATGTATATGTAGACAGCATCAACCACCTCTGTCTTCCATGAATCCAGTTTAGCTCCTGACGCCCTCCCACCTGCTCCCAGAAAACCTGACCGGTATTACAGAGTTCCAGATTCCCACAAATACCTGTACAGAAATCCTGCTGCAGACCCAAAGGTCATTACACAGGGACCAAAAAGAGCTAAGGCTAGTTCTGCAAAGAATCCTACTCCCTCTGACAAGGACTCCAGAGCTCTGGACAGATGGGGTAAAAAAGTATACACCTCTGCAACCTCAGCTATCAGAACACTCAATTGTCAGTTCCACATGTTAAAATATCAACAACACACTTTGGAACTATTAAAGCAAGAGATTTCAACCTTTCCTGACGATGACAATTCAAAAGAGTTAGCAGATTTACTGCACTCTACTTGTCAAGTGACTCATTGCACTGTGGATATGATCCCCCTGGAAGCTTCAAGCAGAACAGCAGTGTCAGGACCCATCATTAGGAGACATGCATGGTTGAAGGAACAACCTCTCCCTGATCATGTCAAATCTAAGTTACTTGATGCACTCTTGGATAAGGACAGCTTATTTGGAGCAAAAGCAGAAGAAGTGCTTAAAAAGATGGAAAACGAAGCAAAATCTATGCAAACAGTAAAAGATTTCCTTCAGGTACAACCTCCTATGTTCAGCAGGAATTTTCCCTCAAAACCCTGGTCCTTTCCTGCACCTAGCAGACAGGGGCAAGACAAGCCCCACAGGGACAGACCACCCAGACTCCTATCCAAGGGACAGCAGAGAACCAAACAGTGGACCTCTTCCACTCCAAAGGCAGGGAGTTCAAAGCCATCCCTCCTGTGGCAAAAACTTTCAATGACTCCCTCTCCCTCCAACCTCTTTTCACTCACCAAAAACTAGGAGGAAGGCTCTCCCTCTGCAAAGAAAATTGGCTTTCTGTAACAAAGGACCAATGGGTCTTAAAGATCATTTTTCAGGGATGCAAATTCTTCAACAAACTCCCATTTCCAAAAGTGTACCCAGCCTTACCTCCAAATCAGTGGGCAGAGGCATTGAAACAAGTCCAAACTCTCATTTCCCGAGGGGCAGTAGAACCTGTCCCCTCAGATCAAACAGGCCAAGGCTTGTACTCCAGACTATTCCTGGTTCCCAGAAAAGAGGGTACTTGGCGCCCCATCTTGGATTTATCCATTCTGAACACCTTCCTGGTGGTCCCCAAATTCAAAATGCTAACTTCTAACTTTGCAGCAGCTGCTGCCTATGCTGACAAAAAAATGCATGGTTAGTTGCCCTAGATCTAAAAGATGACTACCTACTCATTCCCATAAGAGAATCCTGCAGGAAATTCCTTCACTTCAGGGCAGGTTGACAACACTTCTAGTTCTCTCCGCTACCCTTTGGCTTATCTACTGATCCCAGGGTATTCACCAAATGCTTAGCCCCGGCCATAGCCTTTTGCAGACAGAAAAATTTACAAATTTACCCTTATCTGGACAACTGCCTCATTCAGCCAGATTGCAAAGAAAAGCTCCTCCAGGACCTCCTCTTTGTCAAAACCCTCCTAACCTCCTTTGGGAACACCATCAACAAGAAGAAATCAAGGCAAACATCCTCCAGGAAGATCGCTTTCTTGGGAGCACTGCTGGACACAGCATCCCAAATGGCTCTCCTAGCCCAAGAAAAGCAGAGATGTCTTTCAAGGATGCATCTGCAGTTATAACAAATGGGTTGTCCTGTCGTCAGGCAGCCCTTCGGTCGGCCGGATTCCAAAGTCTGGGTCTGGCCTCGGCTGGTGTCGCACTTCACCCGACGTCATCTCTGCTGGTCTTCGGGTATAAAGGCATCAGCCGACGCCATTTTCCTCAGTCTTTCTTGCCGCATGGCGCCCGAAGCAGAAGCTGTTCGCAAGTGCCGGTCGGTCAGATCCAGAGATTACTACTACCGAATACTACTTCGAAGACTTCTAAAAAGCTAAGTACCCCGTTGGGGACTCTTTCTTGCCTCAGCCGATGTCAGAAAAAGTAAATAACTGTTTAACTTGTGGGAAACAAATACCTCATAAAGATTTCCACTCTTACTGCTTACCTTGTTTAGGCCCAGACCACGACGTAGCAGCCTGTTTAGCCTGTGCTTCCTTCAACCGACTAACGCTAGGCGCCGGGCGGAGTTTGCGGAACAGTTTTTCGGCTCACTTGTTGCGTACATTATGCCATCGGATCCTCCGACTTCTCAAATTGTTAAAAAACGCAAAGAAAAGACCGACACTCGCGGTCCGCGGTTTCGGCCGAAACCACGGTTAAGCAAACCGCGAGTGTCTCGGTTTCGGCCGAAACCGAGCAAACGGGTCAATCTTCAGCCGAATCCATGACTACTACCGAGGCTCCTGCTACCCTAGTTGAATCGGCCTCTGAAGTTTTGCCTACTAATGTGGTTCCTAGTGAATTATCAGACACCATCCCTTTGGATGTCTCTACCCCAGCACGTGGTGCTGCTAGGCCTCCTGCAGCCATGTCTATTAAGGCCTTTGCCAGGGCTAAAGCAGCCAAAACTGCTAAATCAGTGATTAAGCCCCCCTCACACAGGCCCAGTTCCAGTTCTCAAATGCTTACTCTGGCAGAGGATCTCATCTCTTTAATTAGGGGATCCCAATCTCACCCAGACAGGGCCTCTCAGCCTCCAGAAAAGAGACCTAGAGCAGAGCCCCCAGAGCCAGTGCCCTCTGATGATTCTTCGGATGACTCAGACATTACAGACCATCCAGAGGCTCCTTTTTCTACTTATGAAGATTCCGATGCTGAAAAATCTACTCCATCTGCCTCTCCACCAGAGGAATTTTCCTTTGGGGAAACCTTACATGCCATGAGAGAACAATTCCAATGGCAGGGACAAGATTTCTCAGATTCAAGAAAAAGGCTTAGGACCTTTCTACACTTACCACAACATAGGCCCTTAGCTATACCTCCTGTTCTGCCTGTTGTGGATGATGCATTTAATGATGTTTGCACTGCTCCTGATACTTTACCTCCAGCCCCTGCCAAACCAGATAGGTTTTACAGGGTACCAGACACTCATCACCACCTATACAAGGCCCCACTTGCAGATCCTGAGACTATCTCCCAGGGGCCTAAGGCAGTAGCTTCGACCTCAGCAAAAAAACCCTCTCCCTTCTGAAAGGGAATCCAGGTCCTTAGAGAGATGGGGTGAAAAAGTTTACACCTCTGCTACTCTCTCAGCTAGAGCTTTGAACTGTCAGTTTCATATGATCCAATACCAAGAGTTTATGCTTGATCAGTTAACTAAGAAACTGTCCTCTGATGACTCCTTAGATAAGAAATATGTTTTAGAAATGGTGAATAACATTCAGCAGGTTAGTAACCATTCTTTAAAATGTGGCTATGATGCACTGGAGGCTTCATTTAGATCAGCCATGACTGGCACAGTTATAAGAAGGCATGCATGGTTGAAAGAACAGGTCTTGCCGGATCATGTTAAAGCAAAGCTGTTAGATGCTCCTATGGATAAGGCCAGTCTATTTGGTACTCCTGCTCAGCAAGTAATGAAGAAAATGGAAGAGAAGGCAAAATCTGTACAAACAGTTAAGGATTTCTTACAGGTTCAGCCCCCAAGGTTTAGCAGGAACTGGCCTTCCAAAAATTGGTCCTTTCCAGACTCCTCAAAATCTCAGAGAGGCAGGAATAGACGTTCCAGAGGCAGAAATCAATCCAGAGGAGGTGCCTACAGAGGACGCCAGTGGCAAGGCAATAACCAGCGAGACACAGACACAACCACTGCCACTGCAACAGGACAATCACAGTGACTTGGCTCTGACACCGCCTACCAGGGAACAAACAGCAGCACCTTTAGGCGGAAAGTTAGCCTTATTTTCAAAAAATTGGCACTATATCACAAAAGACAAGTGGATTTTGCAAACCATAGACCAAGGCTACAGGTTTCACTTCCACACCTTACCAGTAAAAAGAGGAATGCCAAACCTACCTCCAAATCAAAAAACAGAAGCTCTAAAGCAGATAGCTCAATTAACAAAGATGAGAGCTGTGGAAAGAGTACCACTAACAGAACAGGGCAAAGGATTCTACTCCAGACTTTTCCTAGTACCAAGAAAAGAGAAAAGTTGGAGACCTATTCTCGACCTGTCCGTCTTAAACACATTCATCATTGTCCCAAAATTCAAAATGGAAAGAGTACCACTAACAGAACAGGGCAAAGGATTCTACTCCAGACTTTTCCTAGTACCAAGAAAAGAGAAAAGTTGGAGACCTATTCTTGACCTGTCCGTCTTAAACACATTCATCATTGTCCCAAAATTCAAAATGCTGACCCTACAGCAACTTCTTCCCATGCTGGGCAAGGAGTGTTGGCTGGTAACTCTAGATCTCAAGGAGGCATACCTGCACGTCCCCATACGACCAAATTGCAGAAGATACCTCAGATTTCTTGCAGGATCAGAGCATTATCAATTCTCAGCATTGCCCTTTGGCTTATCTACTGCGCCCAGAGTATTCACAAAATGCCTGGCATCAGTAATCGCTCATTGCAGGCTACAGGGAATCCAAATTTATCCATACCTGGACGACTGCCTGATACAAGCGGACAACAAAAGCAAGCTGACAAAAGACTTACAAAGAGTCATTTGCTTACTACAAGCCCTGGGATACACAGTCAATTTAAAAAAGTCAAGACTGATACCATCCCAAACAAGAACTTCAGACCATTCCTCAAGGAAGGCCATTTAATGATAAGGACAGACAACACCGCAGTCATGTGGTACATCAACAAACAGGGAGGCACTCATTCATACCCCCTATGCAGAATGACTCTGGACCTTTGGAATATGGCTCTGAGCTACAACATCCAGTTACAGGCAATATTTGTACCGGGAAAAGAAAACACCCTAGCAGACATGTTAAGCAGAACTACCTCGGATGCTCACGAATAGATGCTACACCCGGACATCTTCAAGGCCATCACAAAGAAATGGGGAATGCCACAAATAGACCTATTCGCATCCCCACTCAATCACCAGCTCAAGAAATTCTGCACAAGGACATACCACCCACTTGCATGGAAGGTGGACTCTCTATCCTTCAGTTGGAAAGGCCTGACAGCATATGCATTTCCACCTCTTCCTTTGATGCACAAGGTACTACTGAAAATCAAAGAGGAACGTCCAAGGATAATTCTGATAGCTCCGAATTGGCCAAGACAACACTGGTATCCATTGCTGAGGAGCATGTCTCGGGGGAGAATGTGGACACTACCCCTGATGCCTTTGATGTTAACTCAGAACAACTACAACATCATGCATCCCAACCTAAAAACTCTGCAACTGACTGCCTGGAACATCACATAACAGCAACTAACCCAGACTTATCCCAAAGGGTTAAAGACATTATCCTTGAAGCCCGCAGACCTTCAACAAGAAGGAACTATGCAGGAAAATGGAAAATGTTTGTCATTTGGAGTACTGAAAGAGGAAAAGATGTGTCGAAGATAGATATTGCTAACATCCTGGAGTACTTGGCAGAGCTTCTCCATACAGGCCTGTCCTATTCCTCCATCAAGATACATGCATCAGCTATTTCTGCAGAATACAGCTTGATCCCCTGTCTTCTCACATCCTCTACTCAGGCAGTTCCTCAGAGGAATCAAGAATGTAAAACCTCCTAGGAAACCACCATTACCAGCATGGGACTTGAACTTTGTGCTAGAAAAATTGACACTCCCTCCATTTGAACCAGCAGCAACTGCAGACCTTCAACACCTATCATGGAAAACTGCTTTCCTACTGGCAATTACTTCAGCAAGGAGGGTTTCGGAACTACAGGCCTTAATGGCAGTACAACCCTTCCTAATCTTCCATCAAGATAGTGTCCATGAGAACTAATCCTACATTTTATGCCTAAGGTGGTATCCAGAGTGTCTCTAAACCAGGCAATCCACCTACCTACCTTCTTTCCCAATCCACAGAACAGGGGGGGAAAGACTGCTGCATACCTTGGATGTACATAGACAGTTACGCTACTACCTGGACAGAACCAAAGGTAACAGAAAAACTGACCAGCTTTTAGTAGCCTATGCAACAGGAAGGGAAGGAAAAGCAATTTCCAAACAGACAATCTCCAAATGGATAGGAAATTGCATAAGATTCTGTTACTCCTACCATGGAAAACCAATTCCACAGAACATAAGACCTCACTCTACAAGGGCTACAGCCACTACCACAGCTTTCTTACGAGGAGTGGCAACCAAGGACATTATTGAGGCGGCTACTTGGACCTCCGTGCATACATTTGCCAAGCATTATAACTTACCTCTATACTCTAGATCCCGAGCAGGGTTTGCCACTGCTGTATTGCAAGGGATCCTAACTACACCATAATTCTTCTTCCTCCTCCCCTAGTTTGGCTATGGTATTCTACCCATTTGTTATGACTGCAGATGCATCCTTGAAGGACATAGTACAGTTTTGTACCTACCATAAATGTAGATGTCCGAACAGGATAGCATCTGCAGTCAGGATTACCCACCCTCCTTCCCCTCTGTGGTACTCCTAGGGTATTTACCCCCCTAATAGCTAGCTGGGGGGGGGGGTTCTTATGGTGTATTTGTTTGTATATATGTACATACATGCTTAGTTTTTGTGTTTGCCTTCTACTTTTTTGGAAACATTGGCATTTATCCAAAATTTAGCTTTCCAAGAGGGCAACTGGCATCTGGGGCAAGAAACACTGAGGAAAATGGCGTCGGCTGATGCCTTTATACCCGAAGACCAGCAGAGATGACGTTGGGTGAAGTGCGACACCAGCCGAGGCCAGACCCAGACTTTGGAATCCGGCCGACCGAAGGGCTGCCTGACGACAGGACAACCCATTTGTTATGACTGCAGATGCTATCCTGTTCGGACATCTACATTTATGGTAGGTACAAAACTGTACTTTTCCTGCCTCTCTACTTTACACAGCTGGCTTCCAGATGTCACCTCACTGTGAGGAAGTTCCTGCAGCCTTGGGGTATATGGCATCTTGCATCCTTCTAATTCCTTTGGTCAGACTCCACATAAGAAAACTTCAGTGGTACCCAAAGAACCTTTGGTGTCAGCACTCACAACCTCTAGATACCTCTCTCTACCTCTGATCCCCTGTATAAGGGCTGAGTTTCTCTGGTGGGCAGGGGCCTGTGCCCAGAACAAGGGTCTTCCCTTCACCCTCCGCCCAACCAGGCAGACCATTACCACCGATGCCTCAGACGTAGCTTGGGGCGCTCACCTAGAAGGCAGGTGCACCCAAGGTTTTTGGGATGCCCAGCACCTTCCCTTGCACATCAACCAGAAGGAAATGATGGCAGTACAAAAGGCTCTAACATCCTTCAAACTCCATCTCAAGCCAGGGGTTCTCCTTATCAAAACAGACAACACCACAGTAATGTGGTACATCAACAAATAGGGAGGGACCCAATCTTACCCTCTCTGCAGGCTAGCCATGAACTTCTGGCTAACAGCCTCTTCCATGGGACTACACCTGATAGCCCAATACCTGCCAGGGATCAACAACACCCTGGCAGACCACTTAAGCAGAAACTTACTGGACCCCCACGAATGTCAGCTCCACAGAAAAATCTTTTTACAAATCACTCAGGTGTGGGGGACCCCAGAGGTGGATCTCTTTGCTTCACATCTCAACCATGAGCTGAAAAAATTCTGTACCAGGGAGTACCACCACCTTCTAGTGTGGAAGGCGGATGCCTTGACCTTCCCCCTGGAACACCCTCTGTGTGCGCATTCCCTCCTCTGCCTCTTATTCCCAATGTACTGATCAAAATAAGGGAGGAGAGACCAAAGGCCATCCTCATTGCTCCAGACTGGCCCAGGCAGCACTGGTACCCCTTACTGCACAGCGTGACCTTACAGCCTCCTAGGCAGCTTCCCCTGATCTCAAACCTCTTAACTCGGGGGGGGGGGGATGCTGAACCCAGATTTACAGACTGTCAAACTATCAGCATGGCTAATACTCTCAAAGCAAACAAGGGGCCCCTGTTAAGCAAACAAGTCCTAGACATTATCATAGAGGCCAGAAGGCCAGCACCAGACGTGCACAGACAGCTCAGATACTATCTGGACCATACTAAACCCTTCAAGAAAACAGACCAACTACTTGTCAGCTTTGCCCCAGGGGCAGAGGAGAAGCCCATTTCCAAATGGATATCACACTGCATCCATTTCTGCTACAAATTGCATGGGAACCCCCCCCCAAGTTTATTCGAACCCATTCCACTAGGACAGCCTCCACTTCCACAGCATTCCACGGTGGAGTTTCCACCAGGGACATCCTGGAAGCTGCCACCTGGACTTCTGTCCGTACCTTTACCAAGCATTACCACCTACCTTTATTTTCTAAGGCTAGGGCAGGGTTTGCCTCTGCAAGTCTGCAGGGCATGATAACCCATTCCTAGGTGTCTTGCTTATCCTACCACCCCTCTCCTCGGCTTTGGGAATCCTCCTAGAGGTGATGACTGCAACAGTGAAACATGAAGAACACAGTACAGTTGTGTACATTTACCATAAATGTAGATGTTGAGTGTATTCACTGTTGCAGTCTTGGTTTCCCACCCTCCTTCCCCATTATATCTTTCTTTAGGGAGACATAAGTTGCTAATGGTGGCTTTAGCCACCAGGACAACTTTACCATATTTACTGGGCTTCTGACTGGTTAGGGTAAGAAAAACTGATGTAATGGTATCGGCTGCCTTCCTTCATAGTACTGATGACCTGACTTCAGACGGCAGGCGACAGCAGCCGACACAGGAAAACATGGACTCTGGTATTTTGGGCCAGCCAAGGGCTAACGCAGCAGGGATAACCCACAGGTGATGACTGCAACAGTGAATACACTCGAACATCTACATTTATGGTAAGTGTACACAACTGTACTTTTTCCCTTCCTATGGAATTGGCCAAGGGCAATTATCACAGGCTTTCTCACAAATTGGATCTATGTACACAAGTTGGGGGGATGCTTGATGCATCCCAGTCTGAAACAACTGTATCTGTCTGGATGATTAAATTTCAATTCCTTTTAGGTACCTTTCACCTGTGGACACGCAGCGGGTAATGAAGGAGGTGAACTAAGAAATGTTGCATTAGTAAATGGAAGAGGTTTGCTAGGTGGTGCCACACTGAGCCAGGCCTCTTTCAGGGCTTCTTTACCACTGGTTTTACAGTATTGGCTTGAGTCATTTACTCCTTTTTCAAGGATTCATCTGTTGGCCATTTCAGCATTCTGCCCATGGATCCTCCTCTGTCTTCCCGGACATTGGTCAAGCAATTTTTGAAAGTAGTTTTACATTTAAGACCACCAGGAAACAAGTGACTGCTTCTTGGGATCTTAATTTTGTACTGGAAAAGTTAACTCAATGAGTCCCTTTGATCCAGCTCATTGGGTTGATTTGCAGTTCATAATTTGGAAGACCGTATTACTCTTCTTGTAGATGTCAAAGCAGTAAGTATCAGAGTTGCAAGCACTTTTGGTGGGTGAATCCTATTTGGTATTATTAGAGAGAGGGTTACTCTAAGAACAAATCCTTCAATCATGCCAAAAATAGTTTGAGTTTATGATGAATCCAGTTATCAATCTTCCTGTTTTCATTCCTGAGCCAAACATTTTAAGAGCGGGTTCTACATACTCTGAATGTGCATTTATAACTTGGGGGTTATCTTAACAGAACTAAGTCTTTAGGAAAGCTGAACAGCTGTTTATTTTCTATAAAAGGACAAAGAAAGGGCAGCCATGCCAAAACATGCTACAGTCAAGATGGTGAGTCCGTGGTATTGGAGTGTTCTTTGTTTTGTTGTATTTTGCATTACAAATTAGATTGGTTTTCTGGGTCCAGAAGAAATATTGCTAAGACCATTCTCCAGGGGTTCCTGCATTCTTAGTTTCCTCTTTTCCACCTCTCTTATTTGTTTCTAAGCTGTGGTAATTTGGCCCAGATTAGAAATATTTTGGTGAAAAATCAGTACATTTTTTTCTTGTTTTAAAGATGTGGTTAACAAAACAGGTGAACAACCAGTTATGATTTTTAAAAGGGGAAGACTATTAAGAACCACCTTGAACATTATACTGCCCATTATGAACCTTTCTAGAGTAGTAAAAGACCGGGAACCTTTAAATTTGGTTCTTGTAAACAATGTAAAGAGATCCTGGAAGGAGACCATGTTGTAGGGAACAAAAGATTTATAAAAATCTAAATCCTTTAGTAATTGTAACACTTCTGGGATTGTGTATGTTGCCCTATGCCAAAAATGTCCTCATTTTTATGTGGGCAAAACAAAGAGAAAATTTAAGGAGCGCATTTATGAACATGTCACTGATATCAAGAAAGGACATTTAAGTAATGCGTTTGCAAGGCATGTGATGGAGTATACTGAACATTATTTTATGTTTTTTGTAATGGAGCATGTATTGAAAGATTTAAGGGGGGGACCTTGGATTCCAAGATGGTCGCCGATCATTAGACACGTAATCGCTGCTGCTCCTATAACTAAAAACTATATCCATTCAAGAAAACCAACATCATGCAATATAATTAATTTAAATTATTATAGCAGCTTTAGACCTCAACATATAAAAATCCACCAGTTCAGGCTCTCTTTACTGCATTCTAATAACTTACAAGTTTGTTTCTGCCACGGAGACTCCAGCCACATTGTGCCGGCCCCCTTCTAAGGATCGAGACTTACACAAAAGAAGAAACACAAAAATCACCAAGTGATAGCCAATCAACTAGAACAAACGGAGGCACAAACCATTAAAACTAAGCTTTCAGCTGTTGCTTCCCCTGAAAAGAATATAACCTCTAAAAGGCAAAAAAACTGCAAAGACACAGCAGGGCATTAATAAACCTGCTCTAAGATCTAAAACCGAATCACTATTCTCCATCGATGAACTCAAAATTGCCTTACAACCTCCCAGAATGAAATCCAAAGTTTCTCAGAAAAACTAAATACCTTTGGGAACAATCTGGACCAGTTAATTACAAGATTAGACCACAATGAAGCCAAAATATCAAAACATGAGTCTAAAATAAATGATATACAGAATAAAACGAAAGCTAATGGTAAAACCATCAGGGATATTCAACAGAAAGTAATTGACCTGGAATCGTGCAGTCAAAGAAACAATATAATAATATAAGGAGTGCCAGGAAAGTTTGATTATACACAACTAAAAACCATAATAAAATAAATCATAGACACTCTGCTAGACAGCAAAACTACAACCGGGGAAATTGTCATTGAAAGAGCTGATTGCTGACTTTGTAAAACCCAGGAATCAGCCATTCCACACCAAATATATGCAAAATACTAAATACTTCCCATGTTACCACCACCAAGCCAAAAAAAAAAACTTAACTTGGAGACGTCACAATATCACAAGATCTCTCACTTCCCATCAAACAGCAAAGGCGGGTCCTAGCTCCTTACTGCTCTTACCTCATCAATATGAAAATCTGCTTTCAAATGAAATACTCCACAACTTTATCTTTTAAACAGAAGGAATATATCTACCAAATTTCAACTGTTGAAGGAGCAAAAACAGCTTTCAGCAAAGCATTTAATGAATTTCCTAACTAAAAAAAAAAAATGAACTCAAACGTTGGATCACAACATGAACCTTCTAATGGGAGTACTTTGAACTCCTCTGTAGAACAAAGCTTCGTACTGGCATAATTGCTGTAGATCTTGTCTGTATAACTCTACAAGTCAACCCAGGAAATTTCACTAATGCAACAAGACATGAACAAATGAGCTCCGTTGCTATATTCTCCAATGGTTTTAGATGACAGTGTATTAATTCTACTTGATAAACAAAGCTCTGATTACTCAAATTCCCATTCCATTCTGTAATGAGTAATTACCCATTATGAACATCCAATTATCCACATTTCAATTATATATCATCGAGTTTTATTATCTCGACTTCTTAACCTTTTCTTCATATATATCACTTGAGTAAGTCTTCAAGCAAGCATACACAACTGACAAAATAATCAATGCTCTCTTTGTTTCTACCAAGTCTAAATCAGTTAACATATAGTATTAAATACACACCTGAACAGCACTCCAGATACTCACTGTTGTCTACATTCCAATACCCAAAAAGAAACAATAAATGAATTGCAAAAAGATGATGTAACTTGGATGGCAAATAAACACAATCACCATCAGAACCTACTGCTCATATTCTAAACACGACCATATCTAAAGCTGCATTCAGCACCTACCTAATCTAATCCATGAAGATGACAAAATTTACATCTCTCTAAGAGGAGAGTAAAACAGAAAGGGAAAAAGAAAAGTGGGAAAAGAAATCTTACCTACAGTTACATCGTTGTGAAATTCCACTGACCCCAGAAGTCTCTGGTCTGTTTCTGCCTGGACATCGCAATGCTGCCACTTCCTTGATAACCTCCTTGCCTCACCTGGGAACAATTAAAAGCCCAGAATCACATTTACTACTGAAATTGGTTAGACAAGACTCTAAACTCCAATTTTTGACCACAAAGTAAGACTCTGAAGGCATCGCAAGTTCCCCTCCATGCGAAGGGAGCTAGTAGAGCTATCGCACATATGTATCTCCTTTTCTATACAATAACTATCCAGTTGAAAAGGATTTCTTCCCCATTTTGACTCAACTTCGAATGGTTGAACTTAGACTTTAGCTACTTCACAATAAGGAGATGAGTGAACAGAGTTTGATTCCTGAGTCCAATAGTCCAACAGTTCAGTATGATACAACTATTTAGCAATAATCAGACTATGCAAGTAATATGTAAGATGCATACTAAATTTCATTGTATTCTAGTGCACACAACAAATCCTGCAGGAATGACTTATGCTTCATTTTGTACAGCTTTACTTAATGCCAAAGGTACATTTCTGAGAGAAAGAGTCACTGTTACTGTATGAAATTGGTCAACATAGTTATGAAACTAAATCAACTTAATAATGAAGGATGTCACCTTTTATAAATAAGCATTCTATACATACTGTGACTGGGTGCCTTTCAACACCTGCAACCTAGGCTTTTAAGCAGGTAACTCTTTTTGCCATTCTTTCTTACCTTATAAGTCACACAGCCATAAATATGAATCAGATTTACTGATTAAGTATACCAATTTGCAGAAAAGAATGAAGCTATTACTTTTATCCACCTTGTCAACCCATTGTTATCCAAAGATTGCCAGTAGCCAAAACAAACATTCACAGCTCTCTATTCACAGACAGTGTATCCTGGCTATTCAGAATTCTTTGAGTTTACATCACACCCTACTCCTGTGTCTACTTTAGCTCTTGCATTATATATATACAAATTTTCAATGTCTCTAGCAGTGTGCTCTACATCCTTCTCCCACTGTATATAATGTATTTTCAAATTCCACAATGTCGAGCAAGGATTTTTAGCTCAGTGGAACTCAAACAATTTATTAACATACTTCTCATTGCTAATATTCAGAGTCTTTTTAGCATGGGTGTGTTTGCTTCTGTGGACCTTTGCTATTTACCTGGCTCTAGTATGGATCCAGTAGTGCCACATGCAAACAAGTAAATGGAATATTTGGTGCTTTGTTCATTTCATGACCATCTCTTGCTAGAAGAGCAGTCCTTCTGCATATGCATTTAAGCAGCTATGACTTTATTTCGTAGTTTTAAATGCTTAAATGACAGGCAATATGTGAAGACAGCAAGGAGCTGTTGTATATCCACAAAAATATTTACTTGTATGCTCAGATGATAATTTTTTCTTTCTTTTTTTTTCTGGTACAACACGCACATAAAGTTAAATCAACATTACTTTCCTCTGCTATGATTAGTCAGTACTACAAAAATACACTAGATTTATAACTTATATAAATTCTTAACCCTTACTCCAACTCACTACTATTTCTGTGAGTGAAAATGTTATGGACACCTGTATAAGGTTTAATAACCTGTTTTAATATAAATCCTTATCTGAAAATTAGTAGAGGAAACGCAACTCAATTTTTGTTTGTAAATAATAAACAGCTTACTACTGAAGTCATGGAAGAATGATACTTTTGCAGCCTAAGAAGTGTAATTGCAGACACAATGTGCTCTTTTTTCCCCTCTGTATTTCACTATAAGAAATTTATTCTAGGTTGTTTCATCTAATTCTGATATAGTATCAGTGACTTCAGTAGCATCTCTAGATATAGGTTACTGTTCAAGGTCCTTTCCTCTATTGCTTTGTATTCTTGGGTAACATAGTAACATTGTATTTTTTTTCTATGTAACTCATACTAAAGAAGTAGCCAGTAGTACGAGTCATGCAATGACTGTTGATACTTGAAATAGTTTAGTATTGTTGACCTATATCCCTCTGCAACTTTTCAAGGCCCTGTCAAGTCTAATGCATTTCAGTTACTCCTTCACTGGCACAAACCTCCCTATTATACCTCAGGGGGATAGGAGGTTAGGCACTGAGGTTGTTATAGGTGAATTGGATGCCACACAAAAATATAAAGTCTAATTGTTCACAACTTTCTAATCCAGATACACCCAAAACTAGACATGTAGCCAAACCAATATACAATGATTATAACTGACTCTTGGAACGTTAATGGTCTTCAGGATAAAAAGAAAATGAACTTAATGCATTTGATATACCAGAATAGATCCAATATTATCTATCTTCAAGAAACTCACTTAAATGACCAATGGGGAAAAGACAGAGAGAGAAATTGGATTAAGCAAATCATATCAGCTAGCAACAATACTGCTTCTAAAGGTACCACCATTATAATTTAAAAATCTTTCCCAGGAGAGATCATAAATTTTAAATCCAACATAGATAGTAGATGGTGTTACTCTGCCTGCTGTTATCCCCAACTAAATAAGCCTATGCTATTCTTTAACATTTACGGCCCTTGCTCTAATCAACAACCATTTATCTATGACATTTACAGTCTGCTACTCAAATTCCCTAACTACTACTATAGCATTGGTGGAGATTGGAATATGCTTATTAATCCCTCCAAAGATTTTTCACATAAAAATAGAAAACAATCACCAAAAATCAATCTAGCCCTAGAAGAATTAATAAACAATTTCAGCCTAATAGACCCCTATCTACTTTTCCAACATGATAAATCATGAAACAAATACACATACTCCTCAGCTTCGCATAGGGTATGGTCCAGAATTGATTTCTTTTTGGTCTCTGAAACTTTATCTAGTCAAATTCTTAACTATGAAACAGATGTCAGCTTAATTTCAGACCACTCGAAAATCTCAATCACTTTTAATCCAACCTGTTATAAAAGTATTAGAGGGGGTTCTGCAAGTTGGTCATTGAATATCAATCTATTAAAAAAGGAAGTAATAAGAGAAATCAATCTAATTCTATCCCAACTGGAACAAGACCTAACCAACAGTGACATGCCTTATGATATTCAATGGGCTGCTACCAAAACAATTGTTGGAGGAGTACTCATCCACAAAGCATCTATTTATAAAAAACAGGAACAAGTAGAAACAGTCACTAGAGATCCAACTGAAAGAGATAGTCAAAACTTCAAAATGAATACTCCCCTGACTTAGCAGAAAATATGCAGAATCTTCAAAAAAAACTATATGCCTTTCATCTACAAAACAATCCTTTACTTAATTAAAATGTATTTACAAGTACTCTGAATGGGCGCAGATCCCGTCCAGAACACTAGCTAGATTAATAAACCTTAGAAATGGATCTCTGAATATATCAGCGATATATTATAAAGGTAAAATATTTCACAAATATACTGATAAAGTTAATTATTTTGCAGAAATCTACAGTAACATTTACAATGCTTCAAAAAGAAGTACATCCGGACATATATGATAAATTCTTAAATGGCTTAAATTTTCCTCGATTGATCGAAGAACAAAATAACTTCCTAGCAAGCTCCCCCACATCAGACAAAATCAAACTAGCAAATTAAAAATAAACAAGGCCCCAGGCCTAGATGGTTTCATTGCTGAATTTTACCAAAAATGTAACTAGCAGCCATCTAAAATTCTGCTTAAAATATATAATTACATTATACTCCACAGTATTTCAGACCAATACCTAAATAACTCAAAAGCAATTTTGATACTTTAACCCTATTCTGAAAAAACAAATCCCCTTATAGACCTATTGCTCTTATTAACCTGGACATTAAAATATTAACCTCCATATTATCACATCGGATACAAAAAGTGATATCCACTGTAATTTCTCCTCAACAATTAGGGTTCATGCAACAAAGACAGGTGTATGATAATACTCTCACCCTTGATACTATAGTGATGTTCTTAGCAAAAGATAAACACCCCAGGTATGCTTTAACGGTTGATGCCAGCAAAGCTAAGCTTTTGAAAATGTAGAGCTTAATTTCCTATTCCACTATGGCATATTTTAATATCCCACAATCCTTCATAAATACCATTAAACTTATGTATAATAATGCCTCCACTACATTATTTATCAACAAAACTATGTTTCACCCTATTAAAGTAAACTGAACCAAACAGGGATGTATGTCACCTTTCACCTTATATCTTTGACCTTTACCTTGAACCTCTCTTACTTCTTATTGCCCAAAAAACTTACCACTATATTCCCAAAATTTACAACACCGAATTAAAATTCACAGCTTTTGCAGACTACCTTAATATCCATTTTGAACTACCAAATACTGACCTGCATAAAATCCTTAAATCAATTGAGTACTTTTCTAATATAGCTACCTATCAAGTAAACACCTCAAAATCTTCCATTATTCCTATTAATCCATATAAACATAAAGAAGCTTACTTTCCTACTACCAGAATTCCAGTCACTTGCACGTTAAAATATCTGGGTATTAATTTTCTTTATACCCACGAAGACCTGATGAAGCCTAACATTCAAAATACATGGGAACAAGTTAGAGGATATGTCAGGATGGAAGAATGTAAACGTATCCCCCTTGTCGAGGACTGCTATTATCAAGATAAATAATTTTACCCAGATTTTTATTCTATCTAAACTCTATTAACTTAAATATCCCTAAAATTTCTTTTATAAAATGGAAACAGCCCTCTCACAATTCATTTGTTTTCCAGAGATGACAAGAATTCACTATGAAAAGCTAATTTTACCAAAAGAAAAAGGAGGTTTGGGACTTCCAGATTTCAAATTATACTGCTACATCATTAATGCTAGTCTACTCATCCAAATCTCTAATTATGCCACAGCTTGTCAAACATGGTTTTCAACCTGGATCAAAATCTGGTATAATAAATTAAGTTTTGTCCACATTAATCCCAAGGCCATACCCTACTTTCAACTGAAAAATAATCTCATAACCAAAATCCATCCCTTGATCAAAAAAAACAAGATAATTATTTTTCAAAATTTAACTGCATCCCTACATCTTGAAAATGCACTTGAATTTCTGCAGCCCATACATCTTAATCCAAACTTAAAAATCAACAGTAAAATGATAGACCCTAGCAACTATCCTCAAATAAAAATATTATAGTCTGTCAGATACACCATCTTAGTAATCTAAACATGGATGAACTAAGATCCCACTTAGGGGCATCGCGTAAATGTAACCCAATGCTTTGACAACTTAAATCATTAATAAAAACAAAGTACTCAAATACTAAAATTGAGGAACAAGATATTAAAACAACCCAGTTAATTATTAAAACCCTTTCCTGTAAAACCAAAATAATCTCCCATGTTTATAAACTAATATCAGGAATTAAATTTCAGTCTTCACTCCTGTATTCCAAATACTGGGAAGATATAAATAAGAATATTTCATTGGAGCAAAAATATGACACTGTACAAAACACACTAAAGTTAATCACGTTTAAGAATTTAATATATATGCATCTCATGAGTAATAGTAACGCATGCCATACCCCTGCTGTTCTAAAAAAAAATTGGTTATAAAAAAACGCTATCCTGTCCCTTCTGCCTCCTGGATAATGCTGATTGACTTCATATTTTTTGGAGTTTTAAAACTATATACAAACTATGGTGTTCTCTCAGAACAAAACTTGAAAAGATGGGGTACAAAAAAAGACTACTTTTTCATGAGAAACTGCAGTCCTTCATATAACTCCCAAATCTCTCACTGGAATACATAAACATGTTTTAATGACAATCTGTGCCTTAATCAAACATTTTATAGCGAAAATTGACTAAATAAATCCAAAATCTCATGGGAAAATTTTAAGGTAATGGCTGTAAAATATATATCCTCACATAAATTAACTAAAAAGACTACAAGAAGAGCATACTTTCAAATTTATTGGAGCAATCTACTTGATTCCATTCTGACTAATTAACCAAATCTACCCCTATTATTATAACTTAATTCTATGAAGACCGCCTCTAGATAAAATGTTAAACCAAGAATTAATTTAACAAAGTAATTAGACTTTAGAAATACCTTTTAGCCCACCTCTTAGTGACATCCACTGTGTACATAGTGTAAATACCTTTCAACACATGCATACTTTACGAGTCATTTGTTCCCCTGTCACTCAAATTCAGGACAAACTGCTCTTATCACTCAAGCTAGTAATACAATGATTCCAAACCATATAATAGCATGTAATACTAGACAGAAGAACGTGATTATGTATAATTTGCTGTTTGTATATAGTTATTTCTGTAGTTTTCTAGACATGGTAGAATTTTTGTCTGTTTTCTCTCTCTGTGCATTTTGTATTTCTTATTTTTGGTTATGTAATGCCTAAAATAATAAATAATAAATTAGAGAAAAAAAGATTTAAGGGAGGACTATAGGAGGATCTTATTGAAGAAAGGGAGTTGAGATGGCAATTTAGAATGAACGAAAATGTATCAATTGGAAGCATTTTAAGACTTGTGGTATAAGGGCAAATTCATGGTTCTGAATATTCATATACACAACCTTTATGACTTAATATTTTTGAATTTCTTTGAATATGTATTAATATTCATGTTTTTAATGGATTTAAGTTAGTCGTTATTTTAAGGTCATATGACTTTTGTAGGAGGTTATTTAAAGATGGTGTTTGAGGTAATTATTGATTCTGATGAAGTTTATGACGAAAGCGCTTAATCCTGTTGAAGTTGTTTAATTTACAGATTAAAACCATTTGGATATAATTCTGTCATTGTTGGTGTGCTTTATCTTGGATTGCTAACTTTGTGGTCGAGTACTTGTCTTTTTTTCCTGTGGTTATCTGGTGTTTTTCTTTTTAAGGCTATTGCTTCCTTTTTTGGGACAAGAAAGCTCTGAACATTTGGTACTCTTAGCTATCTTTTTATACAGAGCTCCTCTAGAGCTCTTAACAGAGCATTAACAGGGCACCCTTTAGCTTTGAAAGCTAGCAAGTTGTAGTGAGATAGGACCTAAATACCTTAGGCTACTGCAACAGTAATCTGTTAGAACATCTGGTATGTTAAGTTTGCTTAACTGTTCTTTCAAAGCAAAGCTCAAATGAACCACTGTATCACCTTTAAGTTTTAGGAGGTGAAGGCCCAGGTCAAAGTTCAGGAGTGAAGCACTGAAGTGTGATGTCAAGGTGAATTTATTTGAATCCGTTGCTCATATATGTAGCACACTGGTTATGACTAGCAGTCCATTCATAATCCTGTTTATTAAATTTATATGTGTGTGTGTGTGTGTGTGTGTGTGTGTGCGCGCGCACACACATGCTTCTTTCTATCTTGTAGTTTTTGTTGTTTGCCTGAGTTTACATACCTCTCAACTGTCCAGATTTTTGCAGAATGTCCAGATTTATGGCTCATATGTTTGGACCATTCCTCATAAAATTTAAGGTTTTCTGGAAAATCACTAAGGACTGAGTTCACTAAATAACCATATACATTTGAATTTCAGACTTCATGTCCTTCAGAAAATACATGACCATACAAATCCTGTTATTCTAGTAACTTTCTAAGTTCATAAGGGCACTATTTTAAGTCTGTCCCTATTTTCAGGCCTTGGTTCCACCATCATCCCATTATTTTTGGCTCTGTCTAGATTTCCTGCAGTAAGAGGTTGTGAGGTGTGTCCATATATATATAAAATTTATGTTATGTTTTTTGCTTAGTACACCTGTCATTTATTACTGATGCCTACCTACAAAATACGTAGTAGATAGTGAAGTTCATATTTCCTTAGACCAAGAAACAGGTTAACAGATTGATTGCACAGAACTATACTTCCATCCATACCTTCCAAATATCCAGATTTTTGCTTCAAAATTTCAGTTTGTTCCTCATAAAATTTTTGATTTTGTTTCAGACTTCATATCTTTTAGATAAATGTATTTTAATGAATACCCTGTTATTCTAGCAACTTTCTAAGTTTATAAGAGCAATATTTAAAATCTGCCCCCATTTTTGGTCCTTTGTACTTTGTCAAGCATGACTGCATTTCCTTTTCACAGTTTTAACAGAACAGGTTTCCCAGATGCAGTTTTTGGCCCAGAGATACTGTCTGAGATCAGCAATGTTTCATTAAGGCAAAAAAGTAGTGCTTCCTCAGAGATCACTTGCTGTTTATATGCAGTGTTACTGCCACCTAGTGATCTTTTGTAATATTGCAGTGGCTGTTTTCATTACCTTTTGTTAACTGAATCAAAATGGTACCTACACTGATTATTTTAACTACAGTTCTTAATTACAGAAAAGCTCCTTACAGTATCAGACACATGGATGGACAGAGCTATATATTATACACAGAGCCAGAACTCTCAACTGTCCATGATTTTGCCTCATATTTTTACCTTGTCCCTTGTAAAATTTTTGAATTTGTTTTTTTTGGGGGGGAATCGTTTGTCATAGTATCATAGGAGATTACTAGGCTGTCTACCTGGAGGTCATTTTAAGCCTAGCCGTTTCATCCCAATGTAATACTGTAGAAATGCTAGTCACTACCCAAGATTGCATTTAATGATGACTGCCCATGTCCAGGAGAGTTGTGAGCTCTAACCCCGGTAAGAATTTACAGTGCCCCATCCACTCATCCAGGTTGCTCTTGAACAGTGTCATAGAGGTGTGCTCTGTTTCGCATGAATTGGTAGCCTGTTCCAAATACACGACAGTTGCTGGGATTACATTCAGGCAGTAATGCCAGATATTAGTGTTTCATTTCATGCATTGTATTTTTCAGAAAATGAAAGTTAATGTAAAATCTGTTAAAATTTTAAGTGTAATATTTAAAAATTGTCCCTAATTTTGATCCTTTGTCCCTCAATTATTTTTTGGCTTTGTACACAATTCTTGAGCAAAGTTGAGAGGTATCTCCAGAGCTATTACAAAAGTTATTGCCATTATTTTTCAGAAAGCTATAAAATCCATGTTAATGTGTAAATGAATTAAAATCCACGGTGGTGCAGCGGTAGCATTGTTGCCTCACAGCAAGAAGTTCTCCCGTTCGATTCGCGGCTGGAGGGCCTTCTGTGTGGAGTCTGCATGTCCTCTCTGCGTTCGAGGAGCGTTCGAAAGACATGCGTAGAATGGGCGTGACTTTGTTGAAGGTTGGCATCGAGCTGGCACCTCGGCACCCGTAAAAAAATCTACTGCCAATCATTAGCGGACCGGAGTTCCACTGTGGCAACCCCTAACCGGAAAAAGCCGAAAGAAGAAGAACAACCTGCTTCAGAGGGTGGGCTGTAGCCAACGTAGTACAGTCCACTTGTATCATTCCTAAACATGTCTAAATAAGTTTACCTCATGTTGCAAAAAGTATAACCTTCCCTGTCCAGTCAGTGTATTCGCATGTGCCAGTTAATTTTTAGCTCTGTTTCACATCTGATAATGTGAGCATATGGCAATGTATTCCCCATAGTGAACTTATGTTGGTGCACTTCTCCAAGTTTGGAAGGGGCCTGATACACTCAGTGCATTTTATTTCCTCTGTTTACTTTTCATTAAATCTGCCCTTGAGCTGCCTGTACAGGTGAAGTACACATAGTGCTGGAGTAAAAAAATGAAAAAAAAGGCAGTAAACAAAGCCTCTTTTGTTAAAAAGGTAGTAAGCTGAATGACAAGGACCATTTGATTAAGAACTTGTGCTTGGTACATCATCAGAGGCTTACATTTTTAGTTGTAAGATCCATCCAGAGATAGACACCATGTTTAAGCATGATGGCTATAGTGGAACTTAACATACATTTGACAAGATATGATTTGCTGCCATTAAAAGAGAAATAATTTGTAAAGCATATAAAATATTGTATGATCATTATAAGAATCAATCAGAGGAGCTTAGAAAGGATTGGGAAGAGAGACTGGATAAGCAATTCACAGAGACAAGGGGGGTATATGTATATCTCCCAAATATGCAACAAAGTCTAGAAAATTTAGGATCTTTGCCTGGAAGTGCAAGTTACATAGGTATTTATACCCCAGGTAGACTCCAAGGAATTTTTCTTCAGGTGGATGGCAAATGTTGGAGGTGTGACTGCAAGAAAGAGGTGGCTGGGAACATATTTTTGTGAGTGGAATGAGGTGAAGGCCCAGGTCAAAGTTCAGGAGTGAAGCACTGAAGTGTGATGTCAAGGTGAATTTATTTGAATCCGTTGCTCATATATGTAGCACACTGGTTATGACTAGCAGTCCATTCATAATCCTGTTTATTAAATTTATATGTGTGTGTGTGTGTGTGTGTGTGTGTGTGTGTCCCTGCAGACCACTCTGTTAGAGATGCTGGGTGAGCAGATTGGATTGACTGGGGAGTTGATTTTTTGTGAGCTATGATACAGAATCAGAATTGCCTAGACATAGTAAAGCCTTGCTAAGGGGTCTGTCACACATTCAGTGTTAGGGAGTTTTTTGACTGATATCCACATTAATAAGAAATGAATCATGAATTCATTAAAAACCTCTTTTTGTAAATAAAAACCTGCATATTTTAGTTGATGCTATTAGTAAGCCATTTGTACAGATTCCACATTTTGCCTATTTGTTCCACATTATGAGGGCTAGAGTTCCTCATTTTGGAGATGGAAGGTTGAGTGCTATGATGGTAATTAAGAATGTGGTCTCCAACAGAATGTCCACAGCTCCTTATGTTCAGCAAAGTGATTCAGAGAATTGTTCAGCCAAGTAAAATTTTACTGTGGGAGGAAAAAGTTGAGTGCCTTTGCTAACATGATGTGTGGGCTGCTTTACAGAGCACAAGTGAAGTCAAGTCTGACAGAGCAGCGTTCAATTCGGAGATGTAGCATTGAGCTGCTGATGAGGTTGTTTTTACTGCAACTGTCAACTCACAATTTCTCTCTGTTATGCTAATTAACCAACCCATTTTGGGCAATTAGAATAGGTGAAGAAAAGTTATCTAAGTCACAGGGTGTATCACTTTTAAATGTGTTATGTAAAGCTGTTAGTGATGACTGTCCATTTGCTAGGCTACTCTCTGTATACAGCTTTGGTCATGTGACAGGATGTCACTCTGTCCAAATGGCTCCAGGGTTTCAAAATACAAAAGATGCCTTTTTTGTCCTACATCTTCTAGAACTTGCATTATAATGTGCTTGTGTCCTTTTTTCTTGTAATTTAATTAAGCAATCATCAGTGTTGGGGCATAGGATGTGCAATATTTCTCCAAAAGTGCTGAAATTACACCATGAGGGTGAAGACCAAGTGATCTGAAGAAAGCACAGGTGGGTAAGTACTGCACATCCTACAGTCAGCATTGACTGTTGCTGTTATGCAGTGAGCCAGGACATGGATTTTAAATCTACAACACTGACCCCAATTAATATATGGTAATGAGCTTATAATCCCAGCAAGAGACTGTACCAGTTCAATATGTCACATGGAGCATGGCACTTTGATCTGTACATCAGTCCCCAAAATGTAATGTGCATGAGATGGTTAAGAGTATATGACAAGTGAACATTGCATCTTTGGGCTGTGACCAGCACTAGCCACACCCAAATGAGGTTCACAGTGAACAGCTGCAAAGCAAAATTATGGAAACCTACACACCTCACTCTGAGTCCACAATTTACCAGCAGCAACTGTACTTTGGCCAAAACTCTTAGTTCACACATGCACAGCAATTTTCTAGAGAGGCTAATAACTTTTAAGTGTTAAATTCTTTCCTGTTTTTGTGGTATTCTTTGCCATCAGCCTGACCATCAAAATTACAAATTATTGCGCACTCTTAAAATTAGCCAGCTGTAAGCTCATTGTGGTACTCGTTTAGGCAGTCTCTCTGTTTCTGTCTTTGAAAATCTGATGCCAAAAATTATAATTTAACACTTCAGTTCGTTTATCCTTACCTAAGAATAAACCATAAGCCACACGTTTTTGAAATTTAACAATTAAAATTCATTAGATGTATCAGTGGAGCAACAGGTAGCACAATTGTCTTCAGTGTTGGACAAAGCTGTGGGCTCCATTCCCACACCAGTTGCACGGATTAATTTCCAATAATGACACTACACTGCAGCAAATGAGGGGAGTGCGGCCCTCCTGAGTGTGCCATCCTTTGTTTGAGATGTTAAGCCGAGGTCCCACCTGCCTGAGTTTTTGGTTGCTCAAGGGGATGTAAAAGATCCCATGACACCTGTTGAAAAGACTAGAGGAAGTTCCCAAATACTCTGGCTAAATTTCCCATAGTAGTATAAATACCACCTCAGGTCTCCCCTGAAAAGACATCAATAGCATTGTGGGACTAACCTGGTCAACAAAGGGTAAATAAATAAATTAGACAGACCATTTTAAGACTTAAGTATATAAAGTGATGTCTGACTACGTAAATATAAAGTACATTTTAAGCAGATGAATGGCATTATAAAATAGTGTCTAATTAGCTAGCTAGCTCTGACACTAACTGCATCTGTGGAATTACTAGACCTTTCCCTACCTCTTTGTATAAAGGACAAGACATAAACAGGCAAAGTAACAAACTGAACTTACTCATGCAGGGTAACAGACAAGTTCCAACTGAATAAAAAGAAAGTGGCTGCCAGGCTGGATTGTTTATTCCATATCTTTACTAGGAAAGTCCAGCTGGGCAAACAAGCTGCTTTTCAGAGAAGGCAGAGGAGGAGAAGAATTCCACAAGAAATTATAATAGTAATACACGTACAGCATATAGAATGCTCGGGTAACATTAGCAGCATTACATACAAAGTGAGATTGAATAAAACAGATACTTGCGAAACAAACAAGTATATTTTACAGCAACATAATCAGCAGTGGGTGCCATTTAGTAATACATTTAGTCAGATATAATTATATGGATTTTGTCATAAGAAGTACAGAAGATGAAAATAACAGACCAGAGAAAGTCATTGACATGAATGTGTACATTAGGAGAGTGTAGGAATAATTTAGCCTGGGGAATAGCAGAGGTATAGACAGGAGTTCAGCAGTAACAGCTTTAATTTATTTTTTGAAGATAAGTGTGTTGTTGAGGAGTCTGATTGGAGGAGGAATTGAGTTCCAGGATTCCAGCAGTCCAAGCTACTTTTGAAGGATGTTCGAGTCGTCACATTGCTTAACATGCATCGAGGAGTCTGTTCAGGACAGGTACTTAGTTATGAATCTCTCTCCACCTAGTTTTATTTATTCCTTGATTAAGCTTAAGATATCTGGTTCTGGTATTGCCTGTGTCAAAGGAAAAAACTTCAAAGACCAATTCACGTTAGGTTCAAGCAAGGCACCCTTTATTACTTGTAGCAAGGAGACAAAGCATGTAGGCACAAGATTTGTCTGAATCATTGGTGATTAATATGTTATTCTTATACAGTTCTCTTCCTGTCACACAGAAAATGTTACCATTCTATTGCTGACGTAGTTAGACACAGCTTTCTATATGTTCTACAGAAAATGCTGCTAGACTTATTGCTGACCAAGTTAAATTATCTGCTGTTCTGCAAAACATTTTGAGAAAAACAACCTGGCCTTGGGCTTATTTCAGTCCATTTCAACTTTTCAATTCTTCTATTGTACTGTTCTAATACATGTGTTACATTTTGTCTAGATTCAAGGTACATTTCTAGCTTTAGTACAAGTAATGCTGACTACGGTTTAAACTTTCAAGCATCTATTGTTTTCTTTATCAATAGCTTCTAGCAGCTGCATGTTTTCTCATGGCATAAGCAGAAATGAATATCCCTTTAAGTTTCATGACATTAGCAGAAATGAAATACTTATTATTTTCATGACATTAACAAAAATAGAATGCTTCTTGTTAAGTTTCTAATAGCTGTGCAGATTCATGCAGTGTGAACAGAATAAATGTATTAACCCTTTTAAATCTCGAATGCACTAAGCATGCATATTACTATTACATATTTTTCTAACAGCCTGCACAAGTTGATTTTTCAAGAAAAGGAGGTCAAGAAGAACTGGATCCGTAAGAGCATGGTAAGCTGGGCATAGGTCTCCCCTTAGGAGCCTGCATGATAATGAGCACAAGGACTTAAGTATCTCCTGGTAGAAAAGGCTTTTGTGACCAGAGACCCTTTTTGTTAGGATTCCATGCAGTCTTAATGTACATAGGTAGGTACTAGGCTATTGGCCCTAGCGCCTATATAAGCCTAGCCAAAAAGGTACCCTGGCGTTCACCACCTAAGAAAATTATTTTCCTGTGGCCCTGTCAAGCAGAGCCACAGAAGTGATCCCCGGGGTGAATTTCCTATTTCCCATCAAATCATCAAGATTTTTCTTGAAGAGTGCTAATAAGGAGCTTTGTTTGATATAGATATAGGTAGTTTGCTCCAGACTATGTGAACTATCTGGGACAGGAATCTATCCCTCCAGCATCTTCTATTTATTGTGGTGACAAGGTTTAGGTCCCTAGAGCATGTAGCTTGGAGGGATTGGGATTTCTTTAAGTGGAGCATGTCCAAGGCATGTCCAACAGCTCTGGGTTTGACATAGCTTTGTATGTTAGGCAGAGATTGCCTCTGAGTAGGTGATATGCAATGGAGTAAAGCTGGAGTTTTTTGAGACGGTCTGCATAGGACATATGTTTGAGGCCGGTAATCCTCTTTGTGAGGTATTTCTGTGGCGTTTCCAGTTGTTGTAGATGTCTTGTGAGGTACATACCAAAAGGGGAGTTGTGCTGTATAATGGATCTTAATGAGTGATGAGTAGAGGGGGAACAATGACCTCTCTTTTCCTGGATGAAAAACCTTTTGTGATGAAGTGTGCCACGTAGAAGGATTTCCTGACTACTGTGGCGATGTGATTATCAAAGGAGAGACTACTGTCCACCTGTGTCCCAAGGTCTCTTGTCACACTTTTGATGTTAAGTAGACTACCGCCTATGTGGCAGTTCATGGGTACAGAGTTTTTAATAAAGGGGATGACAATGCACTTTTTGGCACTGAGCTTGAGGCCGTAGCTTTGACACCAGGCATCTGTCTCAGTGAGGCCCTTTTGTAGGATGTCCACATCGTTAGGAGTTTCGATTCTGGCTCCTAGTTTGCAGTCATCTGTGAACTTCATTAGCCAAAGACCTTCTGTCTTAGCCTGTACTTCAGAGAAGTAGATACCAAACAGGAGAGGACCCAGGACAGAATGCTGTGGTACTCCACTTGTCACTAGTCTGAAGTCGGATTTGGAGTCTGCTACTTTCACAGTGTGGGTTCTGTCAGTGAGCCAGTTAGCAACCCATCTTGCGACATAGGGATTTATACCTAGTTTAGTGAGTTTATCTATAATTCCAGAGTGGGGGATGGTGTCAAAAGGCTTGGCGAGATCTAGATAGGCGGTGTGAACCACCTTACCCTCGTCTATGACTTTGGTGACTGCTTCAGAGAAGTCTATCAGATTTAGGAGACATGATCTGCCTTTTACAAACCTGAACTAGGTGGGGCCCAGAGTTTGGAGATTACCAATGTCTTTGTTTATAAGTTCCATGGCCTTGCAGACTAGGCTCGTCAGGCTAATGGGGTGGTAGTTCCCAGGGTCTGTGGTGGCTCCCCCTTTGTGGAGTGGGATAACCATCACTTTGTGTCATTCAGTGGGCACAAAGCCTGAGGTGAGGCTATGATTGAACATGGTACTTAGGTTGGGTGCCAGTTCATTCTGTAGTTCGTGTAGAACGCAGCCTGGGATGTTGTCAGGTCCCATGGATGCTGTGTTCTTGGCTTTGGAGAGTGTATTGTTTACCTCTGCAGCCATGATTACAGGAACTTTGCATTCTTCTGGTATAGAGATGGGCCCTTTATGGGGTGAGAGGGGGGTAAAGATAGCACTGAACCTAACTGCCAGGATCTTGGCAATATGAGTTGGTTCTGTATATTTAGTGCCATTGTGCTGTAACTCAGAGCAGATCTGAGTGTTGCCATCGAGATTCTTGACATAACTATGGAATGCTTTGTGGCTGTCTTTAGAATCAGTGGTGATTTTGTTTTTGTAACTAGCTTTGGAGGATTTTATGAGGGATCTCAGCTTCTTACTGAGGCTAACCAGGAAGTTCCTCCAATCATGGGATTTTACTCTTTTTTTTTTTTTTTTTTGCAACAGTTTCTTTCTTCTTTTGTAGAGTTTGTTTATGGCAGGGGACTGCCAGATTGGCTTCCTTTTTTTGGAGGCTAGCATCTTGGTTCTGTTAGGGATAACATGATCCATGCACTTGTGTAAATGCTTATAAAGTGCATTTGTGTAGGATTCAGCAGTCGTACCTCTATTGTCCATCTGCAAGGGTGTAGTGAAGTTTGCCACTTCTGTCTTAAGAAGCATGAAGTTGGCTTTGGAGAAATTTTTTACGCTGGTTTCCCTAATGGGGGGTGGGGGGGGTGTAGACTTGACCTCTAGTGTGGAACACTGGTCGCCTCTGTTGGTAATGACCAGGTCTAGGATATTGCTGCCCCTGGTGGGGGTGTGGATAAGTTGATCCAAGGCATTGGAATTCATGAATTCCAGAAAAGGTCGAGCAAAAGAGAGTTAGTACATGAGTAGTTTTCCCAGTTAATGGTGGGGTAGTTGAAATCGCCCATTATTAGGGTGTTGGGTTGTACCCTAATATTTTCCAGTGTATCAAGAAATGAGGAGTGGGAATCCTGGGAGCATGGTGGGAGATCTGTAGCAAGCTACAATTTGGACTGCGTTCTTGACCAGAGTTAGTTTTACTTGGATAATCTTGGATGCATTATGCTGAGCAACTAGCCTGGAGGTGTGGATATCCTTAATGAATATGGACACGCCTCCACCTTTAGTGTTTCAGTCCAGGTAAGGTGGCTGAAAGGTGTGGTATGAATTATAGCCTGGTAATGCAGGGGTGCTCTCTGGAGCCTTGAACCAGGTCTCGTCACTGCACAGATGTCGATGTTCAACATTTTAGGGAGTGCCTTGAGTGAGTGCATTTTGAGGTTTAGACTTCTAGCATTGAGTAGCATTACCCTCAGATTTTGCTTGCTTGTACCTGCTACGGTGGTGAATTTGTCATTTAAACCGTGCCTAAAAAGGCACTATAGGGGTGGCAAGAGCGTTAGCCAGTATCCAGAATTCCAAGGGTGACAGGGGCAGGCCATCTCTGGCAAAGCATCGTGGTCTGTCGATTTGTTCATCCCAGGCACACAGATACTGGATCCCCTTAGAATGACACCAGAAGCTTAGCCAATTGTTGAAGTCAATCATTTTGTCCTTGGCTGTGGTATCATTCTGGGTGATGGCAGGATGCTACTCATGGCTAGGGTCATACCTGCCTGGACTACAAGATTGGAGAGCTCTTCCATGTCTCTTTTCATGTAGTCCAGGGAGGTACATCTTAGGTCATTCACACCAACATGGACAATGACAGAGTCATGTTTGTACTTGTTGTGGAGTGAACTGAGTGCATGCGTTATGTGGCAGATCCTGGCACCCGACAGGCAGCTGACAGTGACTTTCTCCCTGTTTAGCCTGGTGAGTGGGACATTAGTGCGCCTGACTGTAGTGTCACCTATGACTAGAGTGTTGAGTATATTGTTATCCTTTATGGGCTGTGGTTGAGTTTGTGGCCTATGTGTCATTTTGGTTGTATTGGGGAGTGGAGGTTGCTTGCGTTTCTACTTTGGAGGTCTCTGTTGCTTGGGCAGATTTTTATTGAGAGCCTCAGTGAATGTAGGTGTGTGTTTTGCATTTCTCTGTGTGTGCTTTAGTGGTGTAGGTTTTGAGGGACTATGTGATGTGTGGTATGGTGCAAGTGTTTACCTTCTCCTCTTGACTGTCTAGTCCAGTCTTGGATGAAGAGAGCTTTGCTTCAAGTTTAGCTGTATAAGTGCACCTCTCAGATTGTAGTGTTGGGTGGAAGGAGGAGAGGGTTGTCTGTGTACAAGAGGCAACTGCTGCATTGCCCCAAGATGCCCAGATTCATCAGGTAGACAGGAGAAAACACCGGGAGCTGACCCTTAGACATACCTGGATAGGTACTTATTTATTAAGTACTAAAAACCGTTTTCCTCTAGACAAGTGAGGAAAGTTGAGTGCTGTAGTAATTTGTAGCTTATTTAGTGCTTACAATGAGTTCTGAACAAGTGCTGAGCTCAAAGAAACAGATTTGAGTGTTAAAACTAAAAGAACTGGCTAGATGTTCATTGTGTTTCACTGTTGCAGTCATTACACTTGGGTTATCCTGCTGGCAGGCTGCCCGCAGTCGGCCTGAATTCCAAAGTCCTGGTCTGGCGTCGGTTGCTGTCACCTCTTCTCTGACGTCAGTGTGCCAGGGGTATAAAAGATGCAGCCGACGCCGTTTTCTTCAGTCTTTCTTGCCGTGCGGTGCCCGAAGCAAAAGCAGTTTCGCAAGTGCCGGTCATCCGACTCCTGAGATTTTCGAAATCGAATTTCAGATCCAAAGTCTTCAATAAAGCTAAGTACCCCGTTGGAAAAACTTTTTTCTTGCTCCAGACTGATGTCAGAAAAAGTTAACAATTGTATTTCTTGTGGGAAGCAAATACCTCATAAGGATTTCCACTTTTACTGTATTCTTTGCTGAGACCCTGACCACGACGTTGCTAGTTGTCGTGTTTGTGCTAGATTTAACCAACGCACTATTAAGTGTCTGTACGATTTTGCTTTTCATTATTTTGGAAGAAGGTTTAACTACATAATGCCGTCGGAACAACCGATGACTGGAATTCATAAAAAACGCAAGGATAAAGACAAGGACAAGCATCCGAGGTCCAAAACCGATGAAGCCTCTTCTAGGCCAGTCACTGGTTTGCCGGTGCTCAGTGAGGCACTTTCGCAGCCCCTGACTCCCGCTACCTCAGAGCCACAGGCCGCCTCTGACTCCCACGTGGAGACAGCTAGGCCTCTGGATACTCAAGGTATTGGCCTTCGGAAATTAATCCCGCAGATGGGTCCTGAGCCCCTGAGCAGGCATCGGCTTCTGAGGGTGTCTTCAGACCTACACAACTTTATATAAAGCCTACTACAGCATCCAAGACAAAGTCTAAAACAGTTTTAAAGACAAGGAAACCAGTACAGCATTCTCTAGGACAGGCTTCTATGCCTAAGAAACAGATGCTGAAAATAGCCGAAGACCTTATTACCTTGATCAGGGGTTCCCATCCCCCTCCTGATAAGAGGCCTAGGCAAGACACTGAATATGATTCCTCTGATCAGGTTTCCATTTCCTCTGATTCCTCTTCTGATCAGGGATATTCTGTTCCACCCTATGAGGATTCTGATGCTGAGGGTTCTATTCCTTCAGCTTCTCCTCCTGAGGACTATTCTTTTGGGGAAACCCTGCATACCATGATGGAGCATTTTCATTGGGAGAGCCAGGATTATTCCGATTCTAAGAAAAGACTTAGAGACTTTCTTTTACTTCCTCAGCACAGACGTCTTGCAATTCCCCCTGTTCTAGACATAGTAGATGATGTTTTTTTCAGAGTCAGGCCTGTCTCCAGACTATTTACCTCCTGCCCCTGTTAAGCCGGACAGATACTACAGGGTCCCAGACTCCCATAAATTTCTTTACAAAAACCCTGCTGCTGACCCAGAAACTATCTCACAGGGTCCCAAAGGGGGGTCAAGGCTGCTTCTGCCAAAAACCCTGTCCCCTCAGACAGAGATTCTAGGGCTTTTGACAGATGGGGGAAAAAGTTTACACTTCTGCTACCTTGGCTGTAAGGGCTTTAAATTGTCAGTTTCATATGCTCAAATATCAGCAATACTTAATGTCTTTGTTAAAACAAAAAAATGTTGACAAATTCTGAATGTTCTGAAAACAAAGATTTGCAGGATTTATTGCATGCAGCTGAACAAGTGGGAAAAAATACTTTGCAATGTGGCTATGATTCACTGGAGGCCTCGTGCAGGGCCGCTGTTACAGGTTCTGTTATTAGAAGGTATGCTTGGTTAAAGGAACAGAATCTCCCTGATCATGTTAAATGTCAGAAGAAAAAATTCAAATGAGTCACATTTGCCTCAGGTGATGAAAAACTTCTTTATTAGTAGCTAACCAGATTACACAGCATGTTGGCCAAGATGATCTCCTCTGGTCAACTTGTTTACTGACATCAACTTTTATACTGCAAGCAAAACAACTTTTTGTTACATTTCTGACTGTTGACATTTGGCTATGAAAAACATATAGGATAAACATGTTTATCACAAATTACCTCAACCCAACAGTTAGTACAGAATGTTCAAGAAGTACAGAATGTTCAGTTCAACAATGGTAGCTCAAATTTTCCAGGACACACAGCCTGCTTCAGTTAATTAACTCTTACTCGGCCGTGCGTCCTTATCCCAGGCTTCACTAAGCTGTAACCAAATCTCTTTATTCTGAAAATCAGAAAACTGATATTATTCAGGTTTATAAGCAATGCTGCATTTTGTTCACAGATGAGGCCCATCTTTGATAGGCATATCCCAACAAATAACATGTTCACTTTGCAAGAAGAGGAAAAAGACAAATAACAGTATGTTTTAAAACTTTTTCTCTTAACATTAAAGCAAAATTATTGGATGCTCCATTACAGAATGATACTTTGTTTGGTGTTAAGGCAGAGGAGGTGTTAAAGAAAATGGAGGATAAGGCAAAATCTATGCAGACAGTAAAGGATTTCTTACAGGTACAGCCACCCAGATTTAGCAGGAACTGGCCCTCTAAGAATTGGTCCTTTCCAGTGTCAGATAGACCACAAAGAGGCAGATTCAGACGCCCTAGAGGCAGGCAACAGCCCCAGGGCTCATACAGGCCCAAACAATGGGGTGCTTCTACCTCCAAAAGCGGAGAAGACAAATCACAGCCATATAGAAAACAGTCCCAATGACTTCCCTCTGCCAATGCCAAGCACTTCTTTTTTGGCAACACCCTTAGGGGAAAAGCTAGCACTTTTTTCACAAAACTGGCACAAGATCACCCAGGACAAATGGGTCTTAAATATAGTCTCTCAGGGCTACAGGTTCCACTTTCACACCCTTCCAAACGCAAAAGGTATGCCAGACCTGCCACGCAATCAATGGCAAGAGCACAAAAACAAGTTTCATCTCTCATGGACATGGGGGCTATTCAGCCAGTGCCACAACAAGAGCAGGGACAAGGATTTTACTCAAGACTTTTCTTGGTACCAAGAAAGGACAAAGCCTGGAGACCAATTCTGGACCTGTCTATTCTAAATACTTTTCTGGACGTCCCAACATTCAAAATGTTGACTCTACAGCAGCTTCTGCCCATGTTGGACAAGAAGGCTTGGCTTGTAACTTTGGACCTCAAAGAGGCATACCTGCATGTCCCAATCAGACAATCTTGCAGAAGATACCTCAGATTCATAGTTGGCTCACTGCACTACCAATTCTTTGCACTGCCCTTTGGCTTATCTACTGCGCCCAGAGTCTTCACAAAATGCCTGGCACCAGTAATTGCATTTTGCAGACAAAGAGGAATTCAGATATACCCCTACTTGGACGACTGCCTTATTCAAACAAAGGACAAAGATATTCTACTACAGCATCTGGCGTTTGTAAAAAGATTACTGATTTGCCTAGGGTACACAGTAAATGAAAAGAAATCAAAACTAGTACCCTCTCAAGAGATAATATTCCTGGGTGCAAGCTCAAATACAACTGCCCAGATGGCTTATCTCACGCCAGACAAAGGCATCTGACTGCTTACTTCAAAGACATGGCAACAAAGACCCAGTTATCTGCAAGAAAAATTCTGCAGTCTCTGGGCTACATGGCATCCTGCATTCTACTAATTCCATATGCAAGACTGCATATGAGGAAACTACAATGGTATCTAAAAAGTGTTTGGACTCAACATTGCCACAGCCTGGAAACATTAATTACTTTCATTCCCTGCCTGCAACAGGAATTTCAATGGTGGGCACAGGCTTGTCACCACAACAAGGGACAGCCATTCACCTTACCCACTACCAGGAGACACTAACAACAGATGCATCAGATTATGCCTGGGGGGCGCACATGGCAGGGAAATGTATTCAGGGCACATGGCCCACAAACCAAATGCATCTTCATATCAATCCAAAGAGAGATGCTAGCTGTACAAACTGCCCTGACAGCCTTCAAGGACCTACTTCATCCAGGACAACCACTGATAAAGACGGACAATACTACAGTCATGTGGTACATAAACAAGCAAGGGGGCACACATTCCTACCCCCTCTGCAGGCAAGCCATGACTTTGTGGAACACAGCATTGACTTATCCAGTGCATCTGCAATCACAATTCCTGCCAGGAAAGACAAACACTTTGGCAGACGAACTAAGCAGAAACCTCATGGATCCTCACGAGTGGAAACTGGATACACAAATCTTCAACATGATAACAGGAAAATGGGGATGCCCTAACATCTATTTGCCTCCCCCCACAACTGCCAGCTACAGAGATTCTGCACTCGGACTTATCACAAACAAGCATGGAAAGTGGATGCCCTTTCATTCAGCTGGAAAGCCCTTACAGTATATGCCTTCCCTCCTCTGCCTCTCCTCTCCAAGGTACTCCTAAAGGTCAGACAAGAGAAGCCAAAAATGATACTGATTGCCCCATACCGGCCACACCAGCACTAGTACCCAATCCTCAAGAGCTTGTCTCGAGGCCCAGCCTGGACATTGCCTCTAATACCTCATTTGCTGACCCAACAGAACAATCAGATCCTGCACAGCCAACTCAGAACCCTAAATCTGGCTGCATGGCGGATAATGTAACCATTCAGAACACACCACTCTCTAAAGCAGTTATGGATGTTATTTTGGAGACCAGGAGGCCCAGCACCAGAAAATCTTATGCAGAAAAATGGAAGAGATTCTGTGCTTGGAACCAAGTACAGGGAATTGACTCGCTTGAACCAAATATTCCTCAGATTTTGCAATACCTAACTGAGATGCTGGACAAAGGCCTATCCTTCTCATCAGTTAAGATCCATGCCTCTGCCACTTCAGCTCATTATAATACGGAAACCCCTATTGTTTCTCATCCACTGCTAAGAAAGTTTCTCAGAGGTGCCAAAAACATAAGACCTCCAAGGAGAGCTCCAATACCTACATGGGACCTTGATTTTGTCTTGGAAAAACTCACACTGCCTCCTTTTGAGCCTGCCAATACGGCAGAGATAAAATACTTATCATGGAAAACCGCTCTTCTCCTAGCAATAACTTCAGCAAAAAGAGTCTCAGAGTTACAGGCACTAATGGTTGTGGAACCTTTCATTATTTTCCATCAGGACAGGGTTTCTCTAAGGAAAAATTCGACATTTATGCCTAAGGTAGTGGCTCTTAACCAAACCATACATTTGCCTACCTTTTATCCAAACCCACAGAATAAGGGGGAGAGACTTCTGCATACTTTGGACATACACAGACAGCTACGTTTTTACTTGGACAAGACTAAAGCTTTCAGAAAGTCTGAGCAACTCTTAGTGGCATATGCTGCAGGTTCCCAAGGAAAAGCCATTTCAAAACAGACTATTTCAAAATGGATAGGCCACTGCATTCATTTCTGCTATTCACAACATGGCAAATCAGTGCCCAAGGGCATTAGGCCACATTCTACCAGAGCAGCAGCCACTTCAGCAGCCTTCCTCAGAGGAGTACCAACCAAGGATATTTTGGAGGCTGCAACATGGACTTCAGTGCACACTTTTACAAAACACTACCATTTACCTCTCTACTCTAAATCCAGAGCAGGCTTTGCCACTGCAGTTCTGCAGGGCCTCATAGCCACCCCAAACTCTATTTAGGCTGAGCTGCCCAACCTCAGCTTTGGGATTCAACCCAAGTGTAATGACTGCAACAGTGAAACACGATGAACATAGTACAGTTTTGTACCTACCATAAATGTAGATGTTCAAGTGTATTCACTGTTGCAGTCCATGTTACCCTCCCACCACCCCCCTTTTTCTTTGCTGGGACTTATCTGTACCTATCTATTCTATACAACCTATGTGGTGTATTTGCTTGTGGATGAAGGTTATGTGCATGCTTTTTTATGATCATAATTTTTACAGCCTACCCTTTTGGGGGCACCTGACATCTGGGGCAAGAAAAACTGAAGAAAATGGCGTTGGCTGCATCTTGTATACCCCTGGCGCACTGACGTCAGGGATGAGGCGACAGCAACCAATGCCGGACCAGGACTTTGGAATTCAGGCCGACTGCGGGTAGCCTGCCAGCAGGATAACCCAAGTGTAATGACTGCAACAGTGAATACACTCGAACATCTACATTTATGGTAGGTACACAACTGTACTTTAAGGGAAAATTTGAAGAGCAGACTTTATGGCACCGGGAATAGTTTAACCCTAGCTAAGCGGCGAAGCATGGTGATTTATTTTTTTTAATATAACAGTAGCAAGTGAGCAAACTGATTTAAACCAATTAACCAATAAAAAGCTAAAAACTGAGCTCCGTTCCAGAAGTCTTTGATCAGACAAGTTCTAACTGCACACTCCTGCCACTAGGGTGCAGGGGCACATTCTCCAAAAAAAGATGGCCTCAATTAGCGCTCAAGTTATACAAACAAAGCTAGATTCAGCAGGTCTGAATCTAGTCTATGCTACAGCAAATAAGGCGTACCAATTTCAGAAAGAAGCAGTTCAAATAAGCAGGCACAATAAGCCTTTAACCAGAAACTCCCAATTCAGAAGGGCAGAATCTACCCTTTCCTACCACAAGAGTGCAGACCACACCTTCTTAATGTAAAATAACTGGGCCAAAGCCCAGGTGCTTAAACCAAAACTAACACACTTTTAGAATAACAGACAGTAAGCCTTCAATCAGCAACTCCTAACTTAGAAGGATGCAAGCTACCTGTCCTGCCACAACAGTGCAGACCAGAAACCTTAATGGAAAACTGTAACTAGCAAATACATGCTGAAGGATGTGTTACATTCTAGAATAGGTTTGACTAGGGTAGAGTATAGGGTTGCAATGACTTCCTTGGTTTTAGAAGGGGTGCCTTTGGCAGTTAGTTGAGAAATGTATAAGGATTTTTTTCTAACTGCAGTCACTGTATAATGCTCAAAGGAGAGGGCACTATCAACCCAAGTGCCCAGATGTCAGATCACTGGTTAGTATGGTAATGGGATGTTTTCAATGCAGTAGAATGCAGAGTTTTTCTTCTTCCTGAAGAAGATGCTGCTTTTCTGGACATTTAGTCTGATTCATTTTGTAAACACCAGGAACTGACTTTACCAAGTCTTTTTTTAGTGTATATATATATCCAAAGGGATTTTGACAGCCACGCCCAGCTTTAGTAATCAAACTTTGTTAATCAAGAGATCATGGCTGTCATTTTGAAAGTCTGAAAATAGATGCCAAACAGGAGAAGGCCCAATTCCTAGGGGACACCACTGTTCACTTTTCTGTTTTTAAGAAGTCACTTAGACAATGTGTGTGCTATCCTTAAACCAGCTGGCTTTCATCTTACCACATGGAAGTTTTTATTTTTAAGACCATCAACTTATAAACTATTCCATCATATGGAATGGTATCAATTTCAGTTTCCTTGGCCAGATCAAGGAAGGCAGCATGGACAATGTAACCACTGTCAACCTGAGAAGCTGAGAAGATTCGCCTGCCCTTTAAAAAGTCAAATTGCATTGTTTTCACATAATCAGATTACTGATGTCATGGTTTGAGGTTGGTGATGGTGTGCTTTATGGCTTTACAGATAAGACTCAAAAGACTGATAGGTTTATGGTTCCCAAGGTCTGTGATGGAGCCGCCGTTATCATTATGAAGGGGCAGTACTATAGCTGTGTACCAAAATTCAGGAGCATAACCTGTAGGAAGTCTTATGTTAGGCAGTTAGAGAATAGGATGAGGAAGTTCATGTTTAACACTATTTATTAGACAGCCCAGTAGGTTGTATGGGCCCATGGAGTAAGTGTTCTTTGTCTTAGAAAGTACTTTAAGAATGTGTTCCTTAGTGATAATGGGGTGGAGGGGAGGTGACTCAGGGGTGGTTTGAGAGAGAATGGCAGCTTCAGGGGAAACATTTGCTGTGGACTTGCTAGTCATTATATTTGCAATGTCTTGGGTTTGAGTGGGAGGCTCCGTAATGAAAAAGCTTGGAGTATTGAGACTTGTTATTTAGTTTTATGATGTAGTTGAAGAATGACTTGCTATTATTTGCTTCAGTTGCTCGTCTTAATTTATGTGATGCTTTGTCTTTATAGTTGCCTTAAGTGTCTTAGTAAGGTTGATGACACATTTCTGATGGGTTCTAACCCTACAGAGTAGTTGAAGGAATTTCATCCTTCTGTTATGCAGTTTGTTTATATCTGCAGATCACCAGGACAGTTAATATTTTAATTTAACAACATATTTGGGTTTGGAAGGGACTGCTGTCTCACCACATTTATGTAAATGGGCATAAAAATCAGTAGCATAGCTAGTTGCATAACTGGGGTCAACTGTGGAGTTGACATGGGTAGATTTAGAGATTTTAGCGTACAGTTATATGCAGTTTGCCTTTTTGATGTCTCTAACAATTGTTTAATGAAGGTGGTTGGGACAATAGGAGGTCCTGCCAGCACAGCTAGCTGGAATTTTGTAAATAATTGTCATTTCTGAATATCAAACTGATTTATACAAGATGCTTGTGTTACAAATGTATTAGAGCTGTATGCCATGTGTACATCATACTATTTGTAAAGTGCTTATGCTTAAAATGTATCCACAGTATGCCCTACTGGAGAGAACAGAAATGTACATGCACTATTGTAACTTTTTAAATGTATATGTTTTAAACTAGCAGACAGGAGGTTAACCTCAGTCCAGCACATTTTAAAATATATCTGAATTTAAGTCACTTTATGGGCTAGGCCATAAAGATGCTATCTCACAGGTTTCAATGCAGCCAGCCTGTACTAGGAAGCTTTCTGCATTGTCTTTGGGGTGAACTAATTACTACTCTGGAAGCATGGAGGTAGGCGATTTTTTTTATGACTTCCAGCACCTGCCACAGAGCTGAGCAAAAACCCTTGTTTGTGTATTTTTACAAGTTGGTGCTAACTCTTGCCAGCTTCCAGCAGTGGGGGGTGGCATGGAAACTACAAGTCATATGACCGGACATGATGTCATTCTGCATGCTATCCCAGAAGTAATATTTTAGGTATTATTTTGAGAAGTCTCTTAGTGAGATTAAGCATTCTGTTTTCTGTCTTGGGCCTGACAATAAGAAGGACCATTCATCACATCATTTGCCTTGCTGTATTAAGTAAGTAAGGAATAGTAATTCTCTTAGATTCAGTCAGGAATATAGTGAAGCTTAGTTTAGATATTGTTTTTCTTTGTCTGAGTCTGTCCTTCAATGTTATTTTAAATATTTCCTGTGATTTTGAACTCTGATGTCACTGTGAATAGATATTTATTATATTGTACTTTTATTATTTATTATTAAATATATTTAAACAATTCATTGTGGCTGATCTTTGTAGAGATATTTAAGTTTTGAGAGTATTTGCATATTTATTTTGGTGACACTTTGTGAGCCATTCCTAATAGCCTTGCTCTTGATGAAACTACTGTTTGTATTAATATTGGTTGCACTCAGAATATTGGGTACCCTTGTAACAAATGGCTTTAAGGTTGCTGGCAGGAGTGTCTGATGGTGGTAGTAACTGCCTTATAGCCTGGGCAGAAGGGGGCATAGCTAGTAAATCTGGGCCAGCCTTTCTCAGGTGTAGGTGTGTGTGTGTGTGGTAGCTACTTGAACAGGAAGCAGTGGTTGGACAGAGAGGGTGCAGGATGTCTTGGCTTGGACACTCAGCTGAGATCTCAACTCTGTAGCCATGCCAGTGGGGAGTCTTACTGGGGATCTGGAGAAAGAGGGAGAAGCCAGCCCCAGACTGACTGTGTTTTCCATGTGCTCCTAAGGGAAATTGTGCTTGATGCAGAGAGCTGCATCTAGAGATGCTTTGTGTGTACCAGTTATCCTCCCAGTGAACGTTCCACACAGGTTCCAGTGGTGAGGATTGAGGCTCCTTCATTACTAGCCCAGAGGTGAAGGTTCATTGCAGTGGTATTTTTAACTCATTTACTCCATCAGAGCTCAGGAAGTTTGCACTGTAACTTTGAATGTGGAGCCTAAGCCTTTTGACAGAATCAAATTATGTCCTCATATTTGAAACAAATGTTCATATCTCTGAAATGATCAAGGTTACTAAAGAAGTATAAATGGCAAACTCTTCAGTACAAACTATTTTATTTTTATAGTGGTAGTATTCTTTGGGTTCTAGGTCTTAAACCAAATTTTATAAGTCACAGTAAACATAGTAACTATTACATTTGTAATATTTTGTAAACAGCTTACAGTATGTCAGCAACCACTGACGTTATGCACATACTGTCAGCAGCATTTTATTCATCTAGCTGAGAACTTTCATATGAGGCTAAGGAGTTCTGTCTGTGTTACTTGGTTGTTGAGATATTGAGAAAGCTGTGAAAATTACATCTATATAAATTAATGTCATAAAAACAACAGTCAATATCTAGTAACCTGCACTAGACAGAGGTCAAATATTAAGGCAGTTGAGTTTGCCATTGTGTAAGCTTTAAGATGAAATATTTTAAAACCTTGTGCATAGCATGGTTTTGTAATTATTGATGCAAATATGAACAAGCAGTATTTGACGTATAGAGGTGTCAAGAGGCATTAACTGCTGATGCACCTGGAGGCATCACTTGGATGTAATAAGTTAACAAAGGGTATGGAAGTTCTGAGGGTAAAGGTAACCAAAAAGACTGACTAAGGGAGAGGAGCAGACAGGGGCCAATTATGTGAGTACCAAGTCAAGAATGTTGACACCCCTGGTAGGTTTGGCAAATCATAGTGGAAGCCAGACAAGCATATATTATTAAAGAACACTGATAGAATACCTCTGGGGATGATGTGCGATACATGAAATATTTGTACTGTAGGTTTAGAGACTGAGGTTCATGATTGTTGAAGCTGTGAGCCACAAAGTTCCATAATCCTACAGTAAGAGATAGTTCATGTAGCAAGTAAACCAGACTGCTAACATATTTAATTTATCCATTTTTCTGTATTTGCCACTGACTTTAACAGACTACGGCTTCAGGAAATCTGTGTAAGTCTTTATGAATGAAATTCTCCGGGGTGGCTTTACACTACACAAAAGAAAATAACCCTCACCACCAAATAAAGAAACCAATGTATAAAATAAGTCCAAGTGAAAAGAGAAAAAATGCATTGGTTACACACAGCAGATCACTGTAATATTAAAACTAAATAAGTATACTAGTAAGCGCTTTCACGGATACACTCCGTTTCATCAGACTAATCAACTCCCTAAACAAAGTCACACTTAAAAAGACTCTCAAATACAAACAAGACAATCAAAAAGTTTTCAATTCATTAAAGCAGTACTAACAATAATAAATAGAATAATCATACACAGTATAAAACTGTCTAAAATCACTATTAAAACATATATAAAGCTCATGAATTGTTAAGTGACATAGATAGGATGCCCCTAACCTATGCAAGCAACATACATGTAGTATGTGATGTGATCAAGAATAATTGGGATATTCTTTCTACTGTTAAGGAATTGAATGGAGTGATGAGACAAACCATGTTTTACCTTTAGGAATAATAGATCTTTGAAAAGCCACCTATGTTATTGTTCTCTAGGTTCTCAGAAGCATATCTTGTCAGATAGGCTTGGTACCTATACATGTAGGAGATGCATGGCATGTCCCCATATTCATATAGGTAGACAGTTTGTGCACCCACATGCGGGGTTCAAAATAGATGTCCCCTTCTATGCTGATTGTCACACTAAAAGTGTGGTGCATTTTTGTTATTGCACAGAATGTTTTGCTTTTTATATAGGTAAGACCAATCGACTTCTAAAGGATAGGATTTTAGAACATCTAAGAGACATTAGGAATGTCAAAGCAAGTAGTACATTTGCCATGCATGTGGAGAGAGAAGGTCCAACTCATAGATTTAAATTTTTAGTCTTGGAGATTGTTTCTGCCAATAAGAGAGGGGGTAATCTGAATAATAGTACTGAAGCTATAGAACAAAAATGGATACTCTTTTTTTTCAAGCTGACAAACCACCTGGTTTGAACAGCAGGGTATCCTTAAAACCTTTCTGTAGAGCCAGAGCCCTAAAACACTAGATATTGCACATCTATATTTATACATTTATTATAACTTATATATTCAGTATGTATGTTGGATTTATATATGTCACTTTTAACAATTCATGAGCTTTATATGTGTTTTAATAGCGATTTTAGACAGTTTTATATTGTGTATTATTATTCTATTTATTATTGTTAGTACTGCTTTAATGAATTGAAAACTTTTTGATTGGCTGTTTTCTATTTGAGAGGCATTTTAAGTGTTACTTTGTTTAGGGAGTTTATTAGTCTGATGAAGCAGAGTGTATCCGTGAAAGCGCTTACTAGTGTACTTATTTTGTTTTTATATTAAAGTGATCTGCTGTGTGTAACTAACGCATTTTTCTCTTCACCTGGCTTTGCACTGTAGTTCCAAGGTAATTTTTTACTTTTTTGCCACTTTATTTTTGATGTATTTTAATAGTGTAGTGAGGTTGGATTGGTTTGTTGGATTTCATAGTTTTGTGGCTTTTGTTTTTTTTGTTTTGTTTATACAGTAAGGTGCAGATCTGTTTTATGGGTAACACTGCTTAATGATTGTCCAATTGTGGTCAGCCTTATTTTATTTATTCTTTAATTAAAACATATACAAATATGAATGAATTTCATTTCTAAGAGTTTATTAAGAATAGACACTGTATTTTTGGGAGGGTGATAATTGTGTACATTTTTTGTGTGTGTGTGTGCGTGTGCAGTGCATAAAGTTTATTTATTTTGCACTGATATCAATGGAAAATGCAGCCATTTTTTAAAGTAAGTACAAACTTTGGTTTGAAGGTTGTTTTAGGTGGAATACAGTGTGTGTGTCTGTGTGAACTTTTAATTTACTTTTTAGCGAGTAGCACTTTGATTTTTAAGTAGAACTGTAGCAACTAGGTGAGTAGCTGTCTACTAGCATACTCACTGGTGAAGGGTAACCTATAGTAGACAGTTGAAGGTTGATGTGACTTCAAAATGGAAACTGCTAGAATAGGGGCAGATCTGAGTATCAGATTACTGAGACCAAATAATTAAAATGAATCTTGCTACATAATCATTAACTTAAATGTGGTACTGCTGTTTAATTTTTTGTTTGTTTCTTTTGTTTTGTTACAGATTTGGACTTTGATTTTGATATGTTTGACAGGACTACAAAAGTCCCAAAAACTACAACCACTAAAGCACCCCCAAAGAAAACTCCAGGTGAGCCATCGTTGATTTGTTTATAACAGTTTGCATTCTTTATACAAAGTCTTACATTTTCCCTCCAAGTCAGTGGAACGTAGCAGCACAGAAGTCCCATGATCCAAGTTAAGTCGTAGTGCAGTGACTTCACAGCTTCTGCCCTCCACTGAGGCTTCCTGAGTTAAGTCCCCAGACCTAGTGGTTTTTAAGGCTGCAAGCTTATTGTATTTAAGTGATTAGGTGATTAGCTATCTTTACAGTTGGTATTAGTTTTACAGAAGTGAGAAGTAACAGAGTGGACCATTGTAATAGGTATGTTGCTCATGTGTGGGATCTCCTTGCTCACTATGATGTGAGAGATATTCTACCTTGACGACCACAATGCCAGTACTAGGCCCACAGAAGTAATGATCTTTGCACATTAAGCGTCTCTGTGTAAACATACCATTGACATTTCTGATCAGGCTTTCCACACAGACCCGAGTATAGTTTGCTGTGTGAGGTACTAATGAAACACTTTTGATATCGTGCTTCATCTTCACACAAAATGTTCCAGCCTATGATGTTAAACCCATAATTAGTCCATTCCTTTAAGTGCAATACTGTCTGCTTGGATTTTGGTGATATAGTGAGTCCATATCCTGTTCCCAGTTCACTCCCTTTCTTTAAGTGTACAGAGTTTTTCTTCATACTTCAGACCGCCCATTTTCACTACCTTCCCTTGACCATCTTTGTAGCTCCCTCATTTTTGTATCCCTTTTCTTGTATTGTTTCCAAAACTGTACCCAGTATTCTAGGCATGACCTTAGTAATAGCATCTACAATGGATGAACAGTTACTGTTCAGTCATTGTGGCACAAAATAGCATTCATAGCCTGCTTTTACTGTGCTCTTTAATGAAGTTTGGGTGTTATGATCACTCCCAGACAGATCTTCATCGTGTTTCACTGTTGCAGTCATTACTCTTGTCAGGCTACCCTCAGTCAGCCAGAATTCCAAAGTCTAGGTCCGGCATCGGTTGCTGTCGCCTCTTCCCTGATGTCAGTGTGCCAGGGGTATAAGATGCAGCCGACGCCATTTTCTTCAGTTTTTCTTGCCGCTCAGTGCATGAAGCAAAAGCAGTTCGCAAGTGCTGGTCGGCCGACTCCTGAGATTTTCAAATCAGAATTTCAGAACCGAAGTCTTCATTAAAGCTAAGTACCCCGTTGGGGAAACTTTTTTCTTGCTCCAGACCAATGTCAGAAAATGTTAACAATTGTATTTCTTGTGGGAAGCAAATACCTCATAAGGATTTTCACTCTTACTGTATTCCTTGCCTAGGCCCTGATCACATCGTTGCTAGTTGTCGGTTTTGTGCTAGATTTAACCAACGCACTATCAAGCGTCAGTTCGATTTTGCATTTCATTACTTTGGCCAAAGATTTAATTATATAATGCCGTCGGAATAGCCGACTACCGGAGATTACAAAAAAACGCAAGGACAAGGATAGGCATCCGAGGTCCAAAACTGACGATAGAGCCTCTACTAGGCCAGTCGCCGGTTCTCAGTGAGGCACTTAAGCAGCCCCTGGCGCCCACTACCTCAGAGCCACAGGCCGCTACCGACTCCCACGTGGAACCGACTGGGCCTCTGGATACTCAAGGTATTGGACACTCGGAAATCACTCCCTCAGATGAGTCTGGAGCCGCTGAGCAAGCATCGGCTTCTGATGGTGTCTTCAGACCTACACAACTATATATTAAGCCATCTTCAGCTTCAAAGACAAAGACTAAAGCAGCTCTAAAGACAAAGAAACAAGTACAACATTCTCCTACTCAGACTTCCATGCCTAATAAACAGATGCTCAAAATGGCCAAAGACCTAATTACTTTGATCAGGGGCTCCCATCCCCCTCCTGATAAGAGGCCTAGGCAAGAGACTGAGTATGATTCTTCTGATCAGGTATCTGTTTCCTCTGATTCCACTTCTGAACAGGATTACTCCATGCCTCCCTATGAGGATTCTGACGCTGAAGAATCCATTCCTTCAGCCTCTCCTCCTGAGGATTATTCTTTTGGGGAAACACTGCATACTATGAGGGAGCAAAGGGGGGTCAAGGCTGCTTCTGCCAAAAACCCTGTCCCCTCAGACAGAGATTCTAGGGCTTTTGACAGATGGGGGAAAAAGTTTACACTTCTGCTACCTTGGCTGTAAGGGCTTTAAATTGTCAGTTTCATATGCTCAAATATCAGCAATACTTAATGTCTTTGTTAAAACAAAAAAATGTTGACAAATTCTGAATGTTCTGAAAACAAAGATTTGCAGGATTTATTGCATGCAGCTGAACAAGTGGGAAAACATACTTTGCAATGTGGCTATGATTCACTGGAGGCCTCGTGCAGGGCCGCTGTTACAGGTTCTGTTATTAGAAGGTATGCTTGGTTAAAGGAACAGAATCTCCCTGATCATGTTAAATGTCAGAAGAAAAAATTCAAACGAGTCACATTTGCCTCAGGTGATGAAAAACTTCTTTATTAGTAGCTAACCAGATTACACAGCATGTTGGCCAAGATGATCTCCTCTGGTCAACTTGTTTACTGACATCAACTTTTATACTGCAAGCAAAACAACTTTTTGTTACATTTCTGACCGTTGACAGTTGGCTATGAAAAACATATAGGATAAACATGTTTATCACAAATTACCTCAACCCAACAGTTAGTACAGAATGTTCAAGAAGTACAGAATGTTCAGTTCAACATTGGTAGCTCAAATTTTCCAGGACACACAGCTTGCTTCAGTAAATTAACTCTTACTCGGCCGTGCGTCCTTATCCCAGGCTTCACTAAGCTATAACCAAATCTCTTTATTCTGAAAATCAGAAAACAGTTATTATTCAGGTTTATAAGCAATGCTGCATTTTGTTCACAGATGAGGCCCATCTTTGATAGGCATATCCCAACAAATAACATGTTCACTTTGCAAGAAGAGGAAAAAGACAAATAACAGTATGTTTTAAAACTTTTTCTCTTAACATTAAAGCAAAATTATTGGATGCTCCATTACAGAATGATACTTTGTTTGGTGTTAAGGCAGAGGAGGTGTTAAAGCAAATGGAGGATAAGACAAAATCTATGCAGACAGTAAAGGATTTCTTACAGGTACAGCCACCCAGATTTAGCAGGAACTGGCCCTCTAAGAATTGGTCCTTTCCGGTGTCAGACAGACCACAAAGAGGCAGATTCAGATGCCCTAGAGGCAGGCAACAGCCCCAGGGCTCATACAGGCCCAAACAATGGGGTGCTTCTACCTCCAAAAGCGGAGAAGACAAACCACAGCCATATAGTAAACAGTCCCAATGACTTCCCTCTGCCAATGCCAAGTACTTCTTTTTTGGCAACACCCTTAGGGGGAAAGCTAGCACTTTTTTCACAAAACTGGCACAAGATCACCCAGGACAAATGGGTCTTAAATATAGTCTCTCAGGGCTACAGGTTCCACTTTCACACCCTTCCAAAGGCAAAAGGTATGCCAGACCTGCCACGCAATCAATGGCAAGAGCACAAAAACAAGTTTCATCTCTCGTGGACATGGGGGCTATTCAGCCAGTGCCACAACAAGAGCAGGGACAAGGATTTTACTCAAGACTTTTCTTGGTACCAAGAAAGGACAAAGCCTGGAGACCAATTCTGGACCTGTCTATTCTAAATACTTTTCTGGACGTCCCAACATTCAAAATGTTGACTCTACGGCAGCTTCTGCCCATGTTGAACAAGAAGGCTTGGCTGGTAACTTTGGACCTCAAAGAGGCATACCTGCATGTCCCAATCAGACAATCTTGCAGAAGATGCCTCAGATTCATAGTTGGCTCACTGCACTACCAATTCTTTGCACTGCCCTTTGGCTTATCTACTGCGCCCAGAGTCTTCACAAAATGCCTGGCACCAGTAATTGCATTTTGCAGACAAAGAGGAATTCAGATATACCCCTACTTGGACGACTGCCTTATTCAAGCAAAGGACAAAGATATTCTACTACAGCATCTGGCGTTTGTAAAAAGATTACTGATTTGCCTAGGGTACACAGTAAACGAAAAGAAATCAAAACTAGTACCCTCTCAAGAGATAATATTTCTGGGTGCAAGCTCAAATACAACTGCCCAGATGGCTTATCTCACGCCAGACAAACAAAGGCATCTGACTGCTTACTTCAAAGACATGGCAACAAAGACCCAGTTATCTGCAAGAAAAATTCTGCAGTCTCTGGGCTACATGGCATCCTGCATTCTACTAATTCCATATGCAAGACTGCATATGAGGAAACTACAATGGTATCTAAAACGTGTTTGGACTCAACATTGCCACAGCCTGGAAACATTAATTACTCTCATTCCCTGCCTGCAACAGGAATTTTAATGGTGGGCACAAGCTTGTCACCACAACAAGGGACAGTCATTCACCTTACCCACTGCCAGGAGACACTAACAACAGATGTATCAGATTATGCCTGGGGGGCGCACATGGCAGGGAAATGTATTCAGGGCACATGGCCCACAAACCAAATGCATCTTCATATCAATCAAAGAGAGATGCTAGCTGTACAAAATGCCCTGACAGCCTTCAAGGACCTACTTCATCCAGGACAACTACTGATAAAGACGGACAATACTACAGTCATGTGGTACATAAACAAGCAAGGGGGCACACATTCCTACCCCCTCTGCAGGCAAGCCATGACTTTGTGGAACACAACATTGACTTATCAAGTACATCTGCAAGCACAATTCCTGCCAGGAAAGACAAGCACTTTGGCAGACGAACTAAGCAGAAACCTCATGGATCCTCACGAGTGGATACTGGACACACAAATCTTCAACATGATAACAGGAAAATGGGGATGCCCTAACATCTATTTGCCTCCCCCCACAACTGCCAGCTACAGAGATTCTGCACTTGGACTTATCACAAACAAGCATGGAAAGTGGACGCCCTTTCATTCAGCTGGAAAGCCCTTACAGTATATGCCTTCTCTCTTCTGCCTCTCCTCTCCAAGGTACTTTTAAAGGTCAGACAAGAGAAGCCAAAAATGATACTGATTGCCCCAGGCTGGCCACACCAGCACTAGTACCCAATCCTCAAGAGCTTGTCTCAAGGCCCAGCCTGGACATTGCCTCTAATACCTCATTTGCTGACCCTGTTAACAGAACAATCAGATCCTGCACAGCCAACTCAGAACCCTAAATCTGGCTGCATGGCGGATAATGTAACCATTCCGAACACACCTCTCTCTAAAGCAGTTATGGATGTTATTTTGGAGGCCGGGAGGCCCAGCACCAGAAAATCTTATGCAGAAAAATGGAAGAGATTCTGTGCTTGGAACCAAGTACAGGGAATTGACTCGCTTGAACCAAATATTCCTCAGATTTTGCAATACCTAACTGAGATGCTGGACAAAGGCCTATCCTTCACATCAATTAAGATCCATGCCTCTGCCATTTCAGCTCATTACAATACGGAAACCCCTATTGTTTCTCATCCACTGCTAAGAAAGTTTCTCAGAGGTGCCAAAAACATAAGACCTCCAAGGAGAGCTCCAATACCTACATGGGACCTCGATTTTGTCTTGGAAAAACTCACACTGCCTCCTTTTGAGCCTGCCAATACAGCAGAGATAAAATACTTATCATGGAAAACCGCTCTTCTCCTAGCAATAACTTCAGTAAAAAGAGTCTCAAAGTTACAGGCACTAATGGCTGTGGAACCTTTCATTATTTTCCATCAGGACAGGGTTTCTCTAAGGAAAAATTCGACATTTATGCCTAAGGTAGTGTCCAGAGTGGCTCTTAACCAAACTATACATTTGCCTACCTTTTATCCAAACCCACAGAATAAGGGGGAGAGACTTCTGCATACTTTGGACATACACAGACAGCTACGCTTTTACTTGGACAAGACTAAAGCTTTCAGAAAGTCTGAGCAACTCTTAGTGGCATATGCTGCAAGTTCCCAAGGAAAAGCCATTTCAAAACAGACTATTTCAAAATTGATAGGCCACTGCATTCATTTCTGCTATTCACAACATGGCAAATCAGTGCCCAAGGGCATTAGGCCACATTCTACCAGAGCAGCAGCCACTTCAGCAACCTTCCTCAGAGGAGTACCAACGAAGGATATTTTGGAGGCTGCAACCTGGACTTCAGTGCACACTTTTACAAAGCACTACCATTTACCTCTCTACTCTAAATCCAGAGCAGGCTTTGCCACTGCAGATGTTCATCGTGCATACAGCTGCAGTAATCACAGATGGGTTTTCTGCCGTCAGGCGGTCCCTCGGTCGGCCGAATTCCAAAGTCTTGGTCCGGCGTCGGTTGTCGTCGCTTTCTCTTCTGACGTCAGTGAGGCCAGAGTATATAAGACACAGCCGACGCCATGTTCTTCAGTCTTTTTTGCCGCGCGGTGCCCGAAGCAGAAGCAGTTCGCAAGTGCCGGTCGGCCAGCTCCTGAATTACGAAAATTTTGGAAACCGAAGTCTTCATTAAAGCTAAGTACCCCGTTGGGGAATCTTTTCTTGCCTCAGACCGATGTCAGAAAAAGTTAATAATTGTATTTCTTGTGGGAAGCAAATACCGCATAAGGATTTCCATTCCCTCTGCATACCTTGTTTAGGCCCAGACCACGATGTCTTGGGCTGTCGCTTTTGCGCTACCTTCAATAAACGCACTATTAAGCGTTGGGCGGAGTTCGCCCAACACTATTTTGGTAAAGCTTTTGATTATAAAATGTCGTCGGACACTCCGACTACCGTTTTGTCCAAAAAACCCAAGGAAAAGGACCGACATGCGAGGCCCCCGCCGACACCACGCCAAAACAGGCTACATGTGGTCCGTTTCTCAGCAAGACGCCTTTGCAGTCCCTGACTACCGACGACACTCCTTTGGCGGTGTCCTCTGTACCCGAGACCGCTGGGACCTCGGCCCTTTCCCAGACTACAACTACCGAAGCCTTTGCTATTGTTGAGCCTACTAATGTGGACAGGTCCACCTCCACCCATGGTGTCTTTAGACCCTCATCTTCTTTTTCTATTAAGGCCTTTACTAAATCCAAAGCAGCCAGGCATCCTAAGAGGCCTGTTGCACAGGGCCCATCTCCAGGTCCCATGCCTAAAAAACAGATGCTTAAAATGGCTGAGGATTTAATTACTCTTATCAGAGGTTCTCAACCCCCTCCAGACAAGAGACCCAGAGTGGAGGAAGATTCTCCCTCTTCTGATCAGGGATCCATTTTATCAGAACATTCTGATGCAGAGGAACACTCTTACTCCCCTTTTGAGGATTCAGATGCAGAACAGTCCATCCCTTCTGTATCTCCTCCTGAGGATTTTTCCTTTGGGGAAACCTTGCACACCTCGAGGGAACACTTCCATTGGGAAGGCCAAGACTTTTCAGATTCCAAGAAAAGACTTAGGGAATTTCTTTTGTTACCTCAACACAGACCTCTGGCTATACTTCCTGTTTTGGACATACTTGATGATGTTTATTCGGAGGCTTGCCTTAACCCGGATTCTCTGCCTCCTGCACCATTCAAACCTGATAGGTATTACAGAGTACCCAACTCTCACCAATTTCTCTTCAAAAGCCATAATGCTGACCCTGAAACCATTTCACAAGGCCCCAAGGGATTGAAGGCCTCCACTGCCAAGAATCCACTTCCTGCAGAAAGGGAGTCAAGATCTTTAGAAAGGTAGGGTAAAAAGGTATATACTTCGGCCACCCTAGCCATGAGGGCCTTAAATTGTCAGTTTCATATGCTTAAATACCAACAGTTCCTGTTCTCACAATTAAGGAATAAAATGTCGCAACCTGAACAACCAGATTTAAAGGAGTTGCAGGATATGATGCATAGTGCAGAGCAAGTGGGTAAACACACTTTACAATGTGGTTATGATGCCAGGCTTCAAGTAGAGTGGCTGCTACAGGATCAGTCATTCGCAGACATGCCTGGCTTAGAGAACAAAACTTGCCTGATCATGTGAAAGCTAAACTTCTAGATGCTCCTTTACAAAAGGATGTGCTGTTTGGCACTAATGCTGAGTAGATACTAAGGAAAATGGAAGAAAAAGCCAAATCTATGCAAACTGTCAAAGCCTTTTTACAGGTCCAACCATCATGTTTTAGCAGAAATTGGCCTTCAAAAAACTGGTCCTTTCCAGCCACTGACAAGGCCCAAAGAGGTAGATACAGACGCACAAGGGGCAGAGGGCAATCACAAGGATCATACAGAGGACGACAATGGCAAACTCCAGCACCAAGAGGTGGCGAGGACAGTGCACAACAATACAGGAAGCAAACCCAATGACTCCCTCATTTCCATGCCAAGCACGTCTCAGCTGGCAGCACCTTTGGGAGGAAAGCTAGCATTATTTGCAGACAATTGGCATATTGTCACAACAGACAAATGGATCCTGGACATTATAAACAGAGGCTACAAATTTCATTTTCACACTCTTCCAAAAATGAGAGGCATGCCAAACCTGCCACAGAATCAAAGGGCAGAGGCACAACTACAAATTTCAAAGCTCATAAGCATGAGAGCTATTCAAGAGGTACCTACTCACGAACAAGGTCAAGGTTTTTATTCAAGACGTTTTCTGGTACCAAGGAAAGGAACCGACTGGAGACCCATTTTGGACTTATCCATCCTAAACGCATTTCTACTCGTACCAAAATTCAAGATGCTCACATTACAGCAACTTCTTCCCATGCTGGGCAAGGAGTTTTGGCTGGTAACATTGGACCTCAAGGAGGCATACCTGCATGTCCCAATCAGACAAAGCTGCAGAAGATACCTCAGATTTCTTGCAGGTTCAATCCACTATCAATTCTCTGCATTGCCCTTTGGCTTATCTACTGCGCCAAGAGTATTCACCAAGTGCCTGGCATCAGTGATTGCCTACTGCAGACTTCAAGGAATACAAATTTACCCTTATTTGGATGACTGCCTGATCCAAGTGGACAGCAAACACATACTTCTGGAACATCTGGCATATGTGACAAAGTTATTGCATTCTCTGGGATACACAATCAACAAAGAGAAATCAAGGCTAATACCATCTCAGAAAATAACTTTCCTGGGTGCCAACTTGGACACAAACACCCAGATGGCCTATCTTACGCCAGAAAAACAGGGGCAACTATCTCATTACTTCAAAATACTAGCAAAAAGTACCAGGCTTACTGCAAGGAAAATCTTGCAGGCTCTGGGATTCATGGCATCTTGCATTCTTTTAATCCCATGTGCAAAGCTGCATATGAGGAAACTTCAGTGGTACCTAAAAAACCTATGGTCTCAACAGAGTCACAGTTTGGAAACAATAATTCCAATAATCCCATGTTTGTAAAAGGAATTTCTATGGTGGGCCCAAGCATGTCAAGCAAACACAGGCCTCCCATTCTGCAAGCCTCAAGCAAAGCAAGTTATCACAACAGACGCCTCGGATTACGCCTGGGGGGCGCACATGACGGACAGGTGCATCCAGGGCAAATGGTCCCAAAAGGAAAAGCACCTTCACATCAATCAAAAAGAAATGCTAGCAGTAATAAATGCAATTACAGCTTTCAAGGACTTCCTGCATCCAGAGCAATTACTGATAAGAACGGACAACACCACAGTAATGTGGTACATAAACAAACAAGGAGGAACACATTCATACCCCTTGTGCAGACTAGCCATGACTCTTTGGAACTTGGCTCTGGAATGGCAAATCGAACTTCAAGCACAGTACCTGCCAGGATTGGAAAACACGCTGGCAGACAAATTAAGCAGAAATATGACAGATCCACACGAATGGAAGTTACATCCTCAGGTGTTTACAGAAATAACCCAAGTGTGGGGGAGGCCAGACATAGATCTTTTTGCCTCCCACAGGAATCATCAATTGCAAATGTTTTGTTCGAGGACCTTTCATCCAAAGGCCTGGAGAGTGGACGCCCTTTCATTCAGTTGGACAGCATGGACAGTTTACGCATTTCCACCTCTGCCTCTTCTGCCCAAGGTACTTTTGAAAGCAAGAGCAGACAGACCGAAGATGATACTGATTGCTCCAGATTGGCCAAGGCAACATTGGTACCCACTGCTGAGGAGCCTAACACATACTCCTCCCTGGTCCCTGCCTCTAATGCCTCTTTTGCTGATTCAGCACAGCTACAAAACTCTCCACAGTCAGCTGAAAACACTCAATCTCGCTGCATGGAAAATTCCTTAACACCACAACAGACCCTACTCTCCAAGGAGGTGCAGGATGTCATTTTGGAGGCCAGAAGGCCATCTACTAGAAAAGCTTACTCCGCAAAATGGAAGCGATTTTGTTCTTGGAATGAGAAAAAAGGCCAGGACCCTAGAAAACTGAACTTGCCTCAGGTATTACAGTACCTAGCTGAGCTGCTGAACAGTGGACTTTCATTCTCTTCCATAAAAATCCATGCCTCAGCCATTTCTGCAGAATACAACACGGATCCTCCTTTATTTTCTCACTCACGCTTACGACAGTTCCTCAGAGGGGCTAAGAATATTAGACCACCAAGGAAACAACCAATACCAGCCCTGGGATCTTAATTACATACTAGAAAAATTAACATTGCCTCCTTTTGAACCAGCTGCCTCAACAGATTTGCAATATTTGGCCTGGAAAACTGCCTTCCTTCTGGCTATCACTTCAGCTCGTAGAGTTTCGGAACTACAGGCCCTCATGGCGGTGCAGCCCTTTCTCATTTTCCATCAAGACAGGGTTTCCCTTCGTACCAACCCATCATTTATGCCTAAAGTGGTATCCAGGGTAGCTTTAAATCAAGCCATACACCTTCCTACCTTTTTACCCCAATCCTCAAAACAAAGGGGAAAGGCTGCTACATTCTTTAGACATCCATAGGCAGCTACGTTACTATTTGGACAGAACAAAGTCCCTCAGGAAATCAGAACAACTCTTTGTGTCCTATGCTGTAGGGGCTCAAGGGAAGCCAGTTTCCAAACAGACTATTTCAAAGTGGATAGGCCACTGCATCCGGTTTTGTTATTCCTATCATGGAAAATCTGTTCCTACAGGTATCCGATCACACTCCACCAGGGCCACAGCTACCTCTACAGCCTTCCTCAGAGGAGTTCCTACCAAAGATATTCTGGAGGCAGCCACTTGAAGTTCTGTACATACCTTCACAAAACACTACCACCTGCCTTTATATTCCAGAACAAGAGCAGGCTTTGCCACTGCTGTTTTGCAGGGCATTCTGGCTCAACCCAGTTCCTCCTAGTACCTACCACCCTGTGCGTAGCTTTGGGACTCTACCCATCTGTGATTACTGCAGCTGTATGCACGACGAACATAATGCAGTTTTGTACCTACCATAAATGTAGATGTTCGAGTGCTAATACAGCTGCAGTACAGGTTTCCCTCCCTCCTTCCCCACTTGGTAAAGGCATGGGGCCTAACAACCTCTTCATACAACCTGACTGGGTTATCCTTCTATGGTTTATTTGCTTGCAACCACTGATTTGGGATTATATTGCATTGCATGTATACACATATAAGCATAATTTATGTATTGCCTTCCTTCTGGGGGCACCTGACATCTGGGGCAAGAAAGACTGAAGAACATGGCGTCGGCTGTGTCTTATATACTCTGGCCTCACTGACGTCAGAAGAGAAAGCGACGACAACCGATGCCGGACCAAGACTTTGGAATTCGGCCGACCGAGGGACCGCCTGACGGCAGAAAACCCATCTGTGATTACTGCAGCTGTATTAGCACTCGAACATCTACATTTATGGTAGGTACAAAACTGTACTTTCTGCAGGGCCTCATAGCCACTCCAAACTCTATTTAGGCCCAGCCGCCCAAGCTCAGCTTTGGGGTTCAACCCAAGTGTAATGACTGCAACAGTGAAACACAATGAACATAGTACAGTTGTGTACCTCCCATAAATGTAGATGTTCGAGTGTATTCACTGTTGCAGTCCATGTTACCCTCCCACCACCCCCCTTTTTCTTTGCTGGGACTTATCTGTACCTATCTATTCTATACAACCTATATGGTGTATTTGCTTGTGGATGAAGGTTATGTGCATGCTTTTTTATGATCATAATTTTTACAGCCTACCCTTTTGGGGGCACCTGACATCTGGGGCAAGAAAAACTGAAGAAAATGGCGTTGGCTGCATCTTGTATACCCCAGGCGCACTGACGTCAGGGAAGAGGCGACAGCAACCAACGCCGGACCAGGACTTTGGAATTCAGGCCGACTACGGGTAGTCTGCCAGCAGGATAACCCAAGTGTAATGACTGCAACAGTGAATACACTCGAACATCTACATTTATGGTAGGTACACAACTGTACTTTAAGGGAAAATTTGAAGAGCAGACTTTATGGCACCGGGAATAGTTTAACCCTAGCTAAGCGGCAAAGCATGGTGATTTTTTTTTTTAATATAACAGTAGCAAGTGAGCAAACTGATTTAAACCAATTAACAAATAAAAAGCTAAAAACTGAGCTCCGTTCCAGAAGTCTTTGATCAGACAAGTTCTAACTACACACTCCTGCCACTAGGGTGCAGGGGAACCTTCTCCAAAAAAAGATGGCCTCAATTAGTGCTCAAGTTATACAAACAAAGCTAGATTCAGCAGGTCTGAATCTAGTCTATGCTACAGCAAATAAGGCGTACCAATTTCAGAAAGAAGCAGTTCAAATAAGCAGGCACAATAAGCCTTTAACCAGAAACTCTCAATTCAGAAGGGCAGAATCTACCCTTTCCTACCACAAGAGTGCAGACCACACCTTCTTAATGTAAAATAACTGGGCCAAAGCCCAGGTGCTTAAACCAAAACTAAAACACTTTTTTAGAATAACAGACGGTAAGCCTTCATTCAGCAACTCCTAACTTAGAAGGATGCAAGCTACCTGTCCTGCCACAACAGTGCAGACCAGAAACCTTAATGTAAAACTGTAACTAGCAAATACATGCTGAAGGATGTGTTACATTCTAGAATAGGTCTGACTAGGGTAGAGTATAGGGTTGCAATGACTTCCTTGGTTTTAGAAGGGGTGCCTTTGGCAGTTAGTTGAGAAATGTATAAGGATTTTTTTCTAACTGCAGTCACTGTATAATGCTCAAAGGAGAGGGCACTATCAACCCAAGTGCCCAGATATCTGATCACTGGTTAGTATGGTAACGGGATGTTTTCAGTGCAGTAGAATGCAGAGTTTTTCTTCTTCCTGAAGAAGATGCTGCATTTCTGGACATTTAGTCTGATTCATTTTCTAAACACCAGGAACTGACTTTGTCTTTTTTTAGTGTATATATATCCAATGGGATTTTGACAGCCACGCCCAGCTTTAGTAATCAAACTTTGTTAATCAAGAGATCATGGCTGTCATTTTGAAAGTCTGAAAATAGATGCCAAACAGGAGAAGGCCCAATTCCTATGGGACACCACTGTTCACTTTTCTGTTTTTAAGAAGTCACTTAGACAATGTGTGTGCTATCCTTAAACCAGCTGGCTTTCATCTTACCACGTGGAAGTTTTTATTTTAAGATCATCAACTTATAAACTATTCCATCATATGGTATGGTATCAATTTCAGTTTCCTTGGCCAGATCAAGGAAGGCAGCATGGACAATGTAACCACTGTCAACCTGAGAAGCTGAAAAGATTCACCTGCCCTTTAAAAAGTCAAATTGCATTGTTTTCACATAATCAGATTACTGATGTCATGGTTTGAGTTTGGTGATGGTGTGCTTTATGGCTTTACAGATAAGACTCAAAAGACTGATAGGTTTATGGTTCCCAAGGTCTGTGATGGAGCCGCCGTTATCATTATGAAGGGGCAGTACTATAGCTGTGTACCAAAATTCAGGAGCATAACCTGTAGGAAGTCTTATGTTAGGCAGTTAGAGAATAGGATCAGGAAGTTCATGTTTAACACTAGTTATTAGACAGCCCAGTAGGTTGTATGGGCCCATGGAGTAAGTGTTCTTTGTCTTAGAAAGTACTTTAAGAATGTGTTCCTTAGTGATAATGGGGTGGAGGGGAGGTGACTCAGGGGTGGTTTGAGAGAGAATGGCAGCTTCAGGGGAAACATTTGCTGTGGACTTGCTAGTCAGTATATTTGCAATGTCTTGCGTTTGAGTGGAAGGCTCCGTAATGAAAAAGCTTGGAGTATTGAGACTTGTTATTTAGTTTTATGATGTAGTTGAAGAATGACTTGCCATTATTTGCTTCAGTTGCTCGTCTTAATTTATGTGATGCTTTGTCTTTATAGTTGCCTTAAGTGTCTTAGTAAGGTTGATGACACATTTCTGATGGGTTCTAACCCTACAGAGTAGTTGAAGGAATTTCATCCTTCTGTTATGCAGTTTGTTTATATCTGCAGATCACCAGGACAGTTAATATTTTAATTTAACAACATATTTGGGTTTGAAAGGGACTGCTGTCTCACCACATTTATGTAAATGGGCATAAAAATCAGTAGCATAGCTAGTTGCATAACTGGGGTCAACTGTGGAGTTGACATGGGTAGATTTAGAGATTTTAGCGTACAGTTATATGCAGTTTGCCTTTTTGATGTCTCTAACAATTGTTTAATGAAGGTGGTTGGGACAATAGGAGGTCCTGCCAGCACAGCTAGCTGGAATTTTGTAAATAATTGTCATTTCTGAATATCAAACTGATTTATACAAGATGCTTGTGTTACAAATGTATTAGAGCTGTATGCCATGTGTACATCATACTATTTGTAAAGTGCTTATGCTTAAAATGTATCCACAGTGTGCCCTACTGGAGAGAACAAAAATGTACATGCACTATTGTAACTTTTTAAATGTATATGTTTTAAACTAGCAGACAGGAGGTTAACCTCAGTCCAGCACATTTTAAAATATATCTGAATTTAAGTCACTTTATGGGCTAGGCCATAAAGATGCTATCTCACAGGTTTCAATGCAGCCAACCTGTACTAGGAAGCTTTCTGCATTGTCTTTGGGGTGAACTAATTACTACTCTGGAAGCATGGAGGTAGGCGATTGTTTTATGACTTCCAGCACCTGCCACAGACTTCCAGCACCTGCCACAGAGCTGAGCAAAAACCCTTGTTTGTGTATTTTTACAGGTAGGTGCTAACTCCTGCCAGCTTCCAGCAGTGGGGGGTGGCATGGAAACTACAAGTCAGATGGCCGGAAGTGATGTCATTCTGCATGCTATCCCAGAAGTAATATTTTAGATATTATTTTGAGAAGTCTCTTAGTGAAACTAAGCATTCTGTATTCTGTCTTGGGCCTGACAATAAGAAGGACCATTCATCACATCATTTGCCTTACTGTGTTAAGTAAGTAAGGAATAGTAATTCTCTTGGATTCAGTCAGGAATATAGTGAAGCTTAGTTTAGATATTGTTTTTCTTTGTCTGAGTCTGTCCTTCAATATTATTTTAAATATTTCCTGTGATTTTGAACTCTGATGTCACTGTGAATAGATATTTATTATATTGTACTTTTATTAGTTATTATTAAATATATTTAAATAATTCATTGTGGCTGATCTTTGTAGAGATATTTAAGTTTTGAGAGTATTTGCATATTTATTTTGGTGACACTTTGTGAGCCATTCCTAATAGACTTGCTCTTGATGAAACTACTGTTTGTATTAATATTGGTTGCACTCATAATATTGGGTACCCTTGTAACGAATGGCTTTAAGGTTGCTGGCAGGAGTGTCTGATGGTGGTAGTAACTGCCTTATAGCCTGGGCAGAAGGGGGCATAGCTAGTAAATCTGGGCCAGCCTTTCTCAGGTGTAGGGGTGTGTGTGTGTGTTAGCTACTTGAACAGGAAGCAGTGGTTGGACAGAGAGGGTGCAGGAGGTCTTGGCTTGGACACTCAGCTGATATCTCAACTCTGTAGCCATGCCAGTGGGGAGTCTTACTGGGGATCTGGAGAAAGAGGGAGAAGCCAGCCCCAGACTGACTGTGTTTTCCATGTGCTCTTAAGGGAAATTGTGCTTGATGCAGAGAGCTGCATCTAGAGATGCTTTGTGTGTACCGGTTATCCTCCTAGTGAACGTTCCACACCGGTTCCAGTGGTGAGGATTGAGGCTCCTTCATTACTGGCCCAGAGGTGAAGGTTCGTCACAGTGGTATTTTTAACTCAGTCACTCCATCAGAGCTCAGGAAGTTTGCACTGTAACTTTGAATGTGGAGCCTAAGCCTTTTGACAGAATCAAATTATGTCCTCATATTTGAAACAAATGTTCATATCTCTGAAATGATCAAGGTTACTAAAGAAGTATAAATGGCAAACTCTTCAGTACAAACTATTTTATTTTTATAGTGGTAGTATTCTTTGGGTTCTAGGTCTTAAACCAAATTTTATAAGTCACAGTAAACATAGTAACTATTACATTTGTAATATTTTGTAAACAGCTTACAGTATGTCAGCAACCACTGACGTTATGCACATACTGTCAGCAGCATTTTATTCATCTAGCTGAGAACTTTCATATGAGGCTAAGGAGTTCTGTCTGTGTTACTTGGTTGTTGAGATATTGAGAAAGCTGTGAAAATTACATCTATATAAATTAATGTCATAAAAACAACAGTCAATATCTAGTAACCTGCACTAGACAGAGGTCAAATATTAATGCAGTTGAGTTTGCCATTGTGTAAGCTTTAAGATGAAATATTTTAAAACCTTGTGCATAGCATGGTTTGTAATTATTGATGCAAATATGAACAAGCAGTATTTGACGTATAGAGGTGTCAAGAGGCATTAACTGCTGATGCACCTGGAGGCATCACTTGGATGTAATAAGTTAACAAAGGGTATGGAAGTTCTGAGGGTAAAGGTAACCAAAAAGACTGACTAAGGGGAGAGGAGCAGACAGGGGCCAATTATGTGAGTACCAAGTCAAGAATGTTGACACCTCTGGTAGGTTTGGCAAATCATAGTGGAAGCCAGACAAGCATATATTATTAAAGAACACTGATAGAATACCTCTGGGGATGATGTGCGATACATGAAATATTTGTACTGTAGGTTTAGAGACTGAGGTTCATGATTGTTGAAGCTGTGAGCCACAAAGTTTCATAATCCTACAGTAAGAGATAGTTCATGTAGCAAGTAAACCAGACTGCTAACATATTTAATTTATCCATTTTTCTGTATTTGCCACTGACTTTAACAGACTATATTAATTGTCTTATCTTTCTATAAAGTACGGCTTCAGGAAATCTGTGTAAGTCTTTATGAATGAAATTCTCCGGGGTGGCTTTACACTACACAAAAGAAAATAACCCTCACCACCAAATAAAGAAACCAATGTGTAAAATAAGTCCAAGTGAAAAGAGAAAAAATGCATTGGTTACACACAGCAGATCACTGTAATATAAAAACTAAATAAGTATACTAGTAAGCGCTTTCACGGATACACTCCGTTTCATCAGACTAATAAACTCCCTAAACAAAGTCACACTTAAAAAGACTCTAAATACAAACCAGACAATCAAAAAGTTTTCAATTCATTAAAGCAGTACTAACAATAATAAATAGAATAATCATACACAGTATAAAACTGTCTAAAATCACTATTAAAACATATATAAAGCTCATGAATTGTTAAGTGACATAGATATAAATGCAACATGCATACTGAATATGTAAGTTATAATAAATGTATAAATATAGATGTGCAACATCTAATGTTTTAGGGCTCTGGCTCTCAAGAAAGGTTTTAAGGATACCCTGCTGTTCAAACCAGGTGGTTTGTCAGCTTGAAAAAAGATTATCCATTTTTGTTTTATAGCTTCAGTACTATTATTCAGATTGTTTCTGCCAATAAGAGAGGAGGTAATCTCCAAGACTAAAAATTTAAATCTATGGGTTGGACCTTCTCTCTCCACATGCATGGCCAATGCACTACTTTCTTTGACAATCCTAATGTCTCTTAGATGTTCTTAAATCCTATCCTTTAGAAGTCAGTTGGTCTTACCTATATAAAAAGCAAAACATTATGTGCAATAACAAAAATACACCACACTTTTAGTGTGACAATCAGCATAGAAAGTGACATCTATTTTGAACCCCACATGTGGGTGCACAAACTGTCTACCTATATGAATATGGGGACATGCCATGCATCTCTTACATGTATAGGTACCAAGCCTATCTGACAAGATATGCTTCTGAGAACCTAGAGAACTATAACATAGGTGGCTTTTCAAATATTTATTATTCCTAAAGGTAAAACACAGTTTGCCTCCTATCACTCCATTCAGTTCCTTGACAGTAGAAAGAATATCCCAGTTATTCTTGATCACATCATATACTACATGTATGTTGCTTGCATAGGAGCATCCTAAGCTCATTACCAACATAATTCCTTACATTCACAGTGGTCATCTCACTAATACTATCAGATCCTAACACATCAATACGTTTCCTACCATAATAGGGTCTACATCTACCGTGTCTCTCCCTCCAGGCTGCACTAATCTGATTATCTATCACATTTCCTTTATATCCCCTGTCCATGAATTCTTTCTTCAACAAAATCAATGCTGATTGCAGTAGGCTGTCATTATACAAACGCATGGTATGAAAAATCTGACCTTTTAACACATTCAATTTAGTGTGATTGGGGTGCATACTCCCATTATGTATGACATTATTTTTCCTATCTGGTTTCCTATACAATGTGGTGGAAACCAAATGAAGATCGTACATATTGACTCTCACATCAAGAAACTCAATATCATTAGGAGAATATTTATAAGTAAAGTTAAGAAAGCTAGTGATACCATTAAGGCACTGTAAATAATTCATTCAGACGTTCTTCGGTGTCATGCCACAACAAAAAAATGTCATCGACAAAACGTTTATACCACACAATGGATGTGCAATATGCATTATTGGAAAGAACGTTGTTGACTTCCCAATGCACCAAAGAAAGGTTGGCGTAGCTATTGGCACAGGCAGTGCCCATAGCTATGCTAACTTTCTGTATGTAGTGCTCATCTCCAAAGATGAACACATTGTTCTCGAGAATGTTCTCCAGCAATGCACATATGAGCCTAACCTTCCCTGAGTATACATTCTTAGTGAGTAATAACTCCCTGATGTTCTCTATCCCCCAAGTATTTGGGATAACTGTAAATAGTGACTCTACATCTAGAGTCACAAACCAACATAGATCTTCTAATGATTCTAAATGTACACCCAAATCACTCAAAAAGTCTTTGGTATCCTTTAAAACGGTGTCACACTCACTCCGAATAGGATGCAAATTCTTCTCAACGAATATCGAAAGGGGCTCAGTAGCCCATCTCCTGCTAGACACAATCGGACGCATGGGAGGATTAATCAGATTTTTGTGCACATTTGGTAAACCATATATTATGGGAACCATGAAAAATTCAACATTGAGATATTCAAATAATGACTCAGAAATCATTCCAGTGACAAACAAATCAAACATAAAAAATTGTATCTTGTCAATCACAGCCTTCACTACCATAGGGGATATTAAATCATAAGTATTATTTTCACAGAGGAGGTTCATCATATTCTGAATGTACAACTCTTTATCTAGAACAACAATGCCTCCTCCCTTGTCAGCTGGACGTATTTCAATGCATGACAAACCCTTCAGTTCAAGCAAAGCCTGTTGTTCAGAAGCAGACAAATTAAAAATGTACTCCTAGTATCATCAGGAAATTTGTCTCTAAGCTGCTTTTCACATATATCAATAAATAATTCTATGACTGAATTGGTAGGTGGAATAAACACACTCGGTTTCTTAAAAATACACTGCTCTTGTACATTGCCTTGAAACATAGCTTTTTAAAGTTAAAGTTCTCACAAACAATTTCAAATCTATGAGTACATTCACTTACTCAGCTCTCTGGGCAGGAACAAAGGTTAGACCTCTATTCAACAAAGTCAATTGTGTTTCAGTTAAAACATAAGAGGATATGTTGAACACTAAACCTGTTTGGCCCTCTTTCCCGTCCTGGTCTGTTGTGTCACGTCGACACTGTGTGGATGCCGTGCTCTCCCATTCATAATGCAACTCCTGGATCTTCGTCTTATGGGGAGGGATTCTGCAATAAAAAATGTCCTTGCAATCGTGCCAGATGTTACAGCTGCTTGTCACACATTGCTGGGACCTGCTCACGGTAGTATGTTTTTTTTTTTTTTTTTTTTTTTTTTACTACTGGCACAACATCTTTATTTAAATTTGTGTCTTCTCCTCTCTCTCCACAATTAACTACACTGGTACTACGAAGTCAACAACGTTCTTTCCAATAATGCATATTGCACATCCATTGTGTGGTATAAACACTTCTGTCGATGACATTTTTTTGTTGTGGCATGACACTGAAGAACGTTTCAATGTTTGCAGTACCTTAATGGTATCACTAGCTTTCTTAACTTTACTTATAAATATTCTCCTGATGAGATTGAATTTCTTGATGTGAGAGTCAATATGGATGAGCTTTGTTCGGTTTCCACCACATTGTATAGGAAACCAGTTAGGAAGAATAATGTCCTACATAATGGGAGTATGCACCCCAAACACACTAAATTGAATGTGTTAAAAGGACAGATTTTTCGTACTATGCGTTTGTATAATGATGACAGCCTACTATAATCAGCATTGATTTCATTGAAGAAAGAATTCATGGACAGGGGATATAAAGGAAATGTGATAGATAATCAGATTAGAGCAGCCTGGAGGGAGATACATGGTAGATGTAGACCCTATTATGGTAGGAAATGTATGGATGTGTTAGGATCTGATAGTATTAGTGAGATGACCACTGTGAATGTAAGGAATGATGTTGGTAATGAGCTTAGGATGCCCCTAACCTATGCAAGCAACATACATGTAGTATGTGATGTGATCAAGAATAATTGGGATATTCTTTCTACTGTTAAGGAATTGAATGGAGTGATGAGACAAACCATGTTTGACCTTTAGGAATAATAGATCTTTGAAAAGCCACCTATGTTATAGTTCTCTAGGTTCTCAGAAGCATATCTTGACAGATAGGCTTGGTACCTATACATGTAGGAGATGCATGGCATGTCCCCATATTCATATAGGTAGACAGTTTGTGCACCCACATGTGGGGTTCAAAATAGATGTCACCTTCTATGCTGATTGTCACACTAAAAGTGTGGTGCATTTTTGTTATTACACAGAATGTTTTGCTTTATATATAGGTAAGTCCATTCGACTTCTAAAGGATAGGATTTTAGAACATCTAAGAGACATTAGGAATGTCAAAGCAAGTAGTACATTTGCCATGCATGTGGAGAGAGAAGGTCCAACTCATAGATTTACATTTTTAGTCTTGGAGATTGTTTCTGCCAATAAGAGAGGGGGTAATCTGAATAATAGTACTGAAGCTATAGAATAAAAATGGATACTCTTTTTTCAAGCTGACAAACCACCTGGTTTGAACAGCAGGGTATCCTTAAAACCTTTCTGTAGAGCCAGAGCCCTAAAACACTAGATATTGCACATCTATATTTATACATTTATTATAACTTATATATTCAGTATGTATGTTGGATTTATATATGTCACTTTTAACAATTCATGAGCTTTATATGTGTTTTAATAGCGATTTTAGACCGTTTTATATTGTGTATTATTATTCTATTTATTATTGTTAGCACTGCTTTAATGAATTGAAAACTTTTTGATTGGCTGTTTTCTATTTGAGAGGCATTTTAAGTGTTGCTTTTTTAGGGAGTTTATTAGTCTGATGAAGCAGAGTGTATCCATGAAAGCGCTTACTAGTGTACTTATTTTGTTTTTATATTAAAGTGATCTGCTGTGTGTAACCAGCGCATTTTTCTCTTTTCACCTGGCTTTGCACTATAGTTCCAAGGTCATTTTTAACTTTTTTGCCACTTTGTTTTTGATGTATTTTAATAGTGTAGTGAGGTTGGATTGGTTTGTTGGATTTCATAGTTTTGTGGCTTTTGTTTTTTTTTTTTTTTTTGTTCATACAGTAAGGTGCAGATCTGTTTTATGGGTAACACTGCTTAATGATTGTCCATTTGTGGTCAGCCTTATTTTATTTATTCTTTAATTAAAAAATATACAAATATGAATGAATTTCATTTCTAAGAGTTTATTAAGATAGACACTGTATTTTTGGGAGGGTGATAACTGTGTACATTTTTTGTGTGCGTGTGCAGTGCATAAAGTTATTTATTTATTTTGCACTGATATCAATGGAAAATGCAGCCATTTTTTAAAGTAAGTACAAACTTTGGTTTGAAGGTTGTTTTAGGTGGAATACAGTGTGTGTGTCTGTGTGAACTTTTAATTTACTTTTTAGCGAGTAGCACTTTGATTTTTAAGTAGAACTGTAGCAACTAGGTGAGTAGCTGTCTACTAGCATACTCACTGGTGAAGGGTAACCTATAGTAGACAGTTGAAGGTTGATGTGACTTCAAAATGGAAACTGCTAGAAAGGGGCAGATCTGAGTATCAGATTACTGAGACCAAATAATTAAAATGAATCCCGCTACATAATCATTAACTTAAATGTGGTACTGCTGTTTAATTTTTTGTTTGTTTCTTTTGTTTTGTTACAGATTTGGACTTTGATTTTGATATGTTTGACAGGACTACAAAAGTCCCAAAAACTACAACCACTAAAGCACCCCCAAAGAAAACTCCAGGTGCGCCATCGTTGATTTGTTTATAACAGTTTGCATTCTTTATACAAAGTCTTAAATTTTCCCTTCAAGTCAGTGGAACGTAGCAGCACAGAAGTCCCATGATCCAAGTTAAGTCGTAGTGCAGTGACTTCACAGCTTCTGCCCTCCACTGAGGCTTCCTGAGTCAAGTCCCCAGACCTAGTGGTTTTCAAGGCTGCAAGCTTATTGTATTTAAGTGATTAGGTGATTAGCTATCTTTACAGTTGGTATTAGTTTTACAGAAGTGAGAAGTAACAGAGTGGACCATTGTAATAGGTATGTTGCTCATGTGTGGGATCTCCTTGCTCACTGTATGATGTGAGAGATATTCTACCTTGACAACCACAATGCCAGTACTAGGCCCACAGAAGTAATGATCTTTGCACATTAAGCGTCTCTGTGTAAACATACCATTGACAGTTCTGATCAGGCTTTCCACACAGACCTGAGTATAGTTTGCTGTGTGAGGTACTAATGAAACACTTTTGATATTGTGCTTCATCTTCACACAAAATGTTCCAGCCTATGATGTTAAACCCATAATTAGTCCTTTCCTTCAAGTGCAATACTGTCTGCTTGGATTTTGGTGATATAGTGAGTCCATATCCTGTTCCCAGTTCACTCCCTTTCTTTAAGTGTACAGAGCTGATGTCTTCAGTTTTTCTTCATACTTCAGACCGCCCACCTTCACTACCTTCCCTTGACCATCTTTGTAGCTCTCCTCATTCCTGTATCCCTTTTCTTGTATTGTTTCCAAAACTGTACCCAGTATTCTAGGCATGACCTTAGTAATAGCATCTACAATGGATGAACAGTTACTGTTCAGTCATTGTGGCACAAAATAGCATTCATAGCCTGCTTTTACTGTGCTCTTTAATGAAGTTTGGGTGTTATGATCACTCCAGACAGATCTTCATCGTGTTTCACTGTTGCAGTCATTACTCTTGTCAGGCTACCCTCAGTCAGCCAGAATTCCAAAGTCTAGGTCTGGCATCGGTTGCTGTCGCCTCTTCCCTGATGTCAGTGTGCCAGGGGTATAAAAGATGCAGCCGACGCCATTTTCTTCAGTTTTTCTTGCTGCGCAGTGCATGAAGCAAAAGCAGTTCGCAAGTGCCGGTCGGCCGACTCCTGAGATTTTCAAATCAGAATTTCAGGACCAAAGTCTACATTAAAGCTAAGTACCCCATTGGGGAAACTTTTTTCTTGCTCCAGACCAATGTCAGAAAAAGTTAACAATTGTATTTCTTGTGGGAAGCAAATACCTCATAAGGATTTTCACTCTTACTGTATTCCTTGCCTAGGCCCTGATCACAATGTTGCTAGTTGTCGGTTTTGTGCTAGATTTAACCAACGCACTATCAAGCGTCAGTTCGGTTTTGCATTTCATTACTTTGGCCGAAG